>NC_134588.1:40461331-40761331 GCF_037038515.1 Microtus pennsylvanicus | reverse complement strand
TAAAAATGTCAGCTTTTCCACATTCCTGCTACTTGATCTCTTCTATTGAAATATGTCCAGGCCTTTGGTAGTGCAATTCTGCTCCAGTCCTTCATTTTCTTGTACACAATCCCCACAGACTCATTGGTTCAAAAAGGTTTACTTTGTTGGAATTATTCTTTTGTTCTGATATTGGTTCCTATTTGAGGTGAACAGGTGTTTGATCATGATTTTCATACAATAACAAGGCCAAGGTATATTGTCTAAGATCTCTGGTTTGCTTCATATCCCACCACTGTTTATATGTTTATCTAATGCAGAAAATCGTGAAAGAATTGAAATATGAATTTGGGACAAAAGGGATGTTTGTTTTCATGCCAATATCTCATTATCACAGTTACTAAAACAATCACTTATATTGAAGCCATGCACTCCCAGGACTTTTCTTCAACAAATTAAAATTATTCTCTCATTATGTGCTTGATAGCGCTTAGTTTATAGCTCTCTAAAGACTCCAATCACTTTTTATTGTACTTTAGTTATTTAGGTTCATGTTTTATTTTCCTCAGTAGAAATATGTTTGAAAGCCAGGGTCATTTCTTATTTATCATTTAACTGCTTACAAAATATAGTGTAACATCTCACATAGAATAAGAATTTAATAATCCCTCTTTGGCAAGGTGGAAGGTGAGATTAATGAATTAATCTAAATATGTATGTGATGGTTATTCTTGGTTGTCAACTTGACTACACCTGGAATAAATAAATATCCAAAAAGTACTGAACACACCTCTGAAGGATTTTAAATGAGCCATATGAAGTGGGAAGATTCACTTTTAATGTGAATCTTTATAGTGAGAGGATATATCTTTAACCTAAGTCTTTTGAGGCAGAAAGAACCACATCCAATATGGACCACACATTCTGATGGAAGCCTGCCTAAAGAACATGGATAAAGCAAGCTATTCCTTTTGCCCACTTGTTCTGTTCTTTCATTGGCATTAGAGACTACTTCTTTGGTATTCTAGTATAATACTGTTGACCAGTTGAGACATCTATTCTCATGACTGAACAATGAATGAATCTTGGATCTTCAATTCAGAGGCAGCTATTTGTAAGTTAGTTGGATCACAGCCTGTAAGTCATTCTAATGTTCTATTACTACAGAGAACAGCAAATTATACAACACACAACCTACACTAATAATATTAGCCCTCAGAGATTGTGGAAATTAGTAAATAATTTTGGAAAAATTTAAATATGTTTATCATGTAATATTTAATAATTAATAGTAAGATTTCTATAATGTGGAAGTAATTTATGGTTTCAAAAAACAATGAAAAATCTTTAAAGAGGTTTTCAAAATATATAAAATTTTAAAAAGAAGTTTCCCTTTGTTTTAATTTTGTTTTACCAGCTACCCTCAAATGTTGAATTACATGTAACCACTAAGATGTGCCAGACTTTATTATTTTGAGTTAATAACTGATATTCTCTTTTCAAAAATAAAATTTCGAACAAAATTTTAAAAAGTCTATATACAAGTAAATGTTTTCTGTACAATTAGGCTAATTAACTTAAGTCATGCAGCTCTTTGGAAATCCCTAATAGGAATAGGAATTAGCTCATCCTTGCAACACTTTCAAATGTACTTAGTATCACAGTAGTCCTTGACTCCCTGGCCTATTTCAATATTTTAAATAACTTAACTTCACATTTAAATTTGAATGCTTAATAATTCAGAATTTATAACACTTATTTTTATATATCAAGATGTTAAGATTAATCTCAAGAAACTATTTGTCTTCATTTTTCTCTTTAAAAGACGATGAAAAATAAGTAATTTGCACATTAGCTTTATGCAGGTAGAAATGTAGACTCTATCATTTTTACTGTTGTTTGAACTTGTCAATCAATCTATGCATTTGCAAAATGTGTTTTAAAGTCATTTCTTCACAAATATTCCCCTTCTTGACAAAAAAAAGAAAAAAAAAAGATGGCATGAATGCAAAAGATATTATTGGAAAGTGCCTAAATGTATAATTGACAAATAAACTATCGAAATCCAACTATAAGGAAACAAAGAATCTGATTAAGAAATGGACAAAGTGCTGGAATATACCTTACCAAAGAAGATGTAAAGTTGACAATCAAACACATGAAATGATGGTATCAGAGTAAAACAGATGAGACAACAATCTAATGTCACTTAACACCTAAAATATCTTAGCTCATTGCACATAGTAACAAAAACGATCCTCTCCCAAACAAAAATAAAGAAAGAAAAAAAACACCCAAAATTTTACGGTGTTACCAGCAGGGTCTTTTAAAACAACAGACCAAACTACAAAAATAAGAGAGACACAAAATATCTTCATTGTAAAAGACATAAACTTTCCATTGTTAAGAATGTTGTATAAATATAATTTTAGCTTCTATTTATTTTCAGCACTTCTCCTTCTCCTCAATTATTGCTTTGTTTAAAGAGTAAATTTTAAATAATATATATTCTAATTGATCTTATAAGTAAGTCAATTTAAATATAAATGAAGAAACTTTGAGATGGCTCACTTGGCAGATTATCAGTCAGAGCAGTTTTAATGTTGAGTGCCATCCCAGAACTCACATATAGAAGCCAGATTTGGGAAATGCATTTGTAAACCCAAGACTCCTTCATCATGATGAGAGGTACAGACAGGAAGTACCCGAGTACATGCAGGAAACACCTAAACAGGGGAGACCCTGAACCTAATTAGAGAACAAACTCACGAATACACTTTAATATTATCTAGATCCCACAAAGGAGTTTAAAAAGCACACATAATCACAACTAAAATGAAATAATTTTGTGTTTATTTGCAATTATTGTATTCGGCAGACCATTTTAAGGCTCATAAGGGAATTCCTAACGCTTAAATTTTGTATAAGCAAACTCTTCTCCAAGAGATATTAATTATTGTGTTTATTAAACAGACAAGAGGGGTAATCTTTCTAACTGGCAATCTGCTGATAAACTTAGAATTCAGTATGACTTTCTGCCAAATTAAAAATATTTGATACACTCAGAATAAATATCCAAATTCCTTAGGCTATATTTGCCATTATAATTTTTTTTATTGAAAAAAATTTCTGCCTCCTCCCAGCCTCCCATTTCCCTCCCCTTCCTCCCACTCCTCTCCCCCTCTCCCCACTCCTCTCCCCCTCCCTCTCCAGTCTGAAGAGCAGTCAGGGTTCCCTGCCCTGTGGAAAGTCAAAAGTCCTCCCCCCTCCATCCTGGTCTTGGAAGGTGAACATCCAAACTGGCTAGACTCCCACAAAGTCAGAATATGAAGTAGAATCAAAACCCAGTGCCATTGTCCTTGGCTTCTCATCAGCCCTCATTGTTCGCCATATTCAGAGAGTCCGGTTTTATCCCATGCTTTTTCAGTCACAGTCCAGCTGGCCTTGGTGAGCTCCCAATAGATAAGCCCCACTGTCTTAGTGGGTGGGTGCACCCTTATGGGAAGTAGACAAGATTGCCGGGCAAAAAATTGGGACCTTGGGGGTGGGGTGGAGGGGGTAAGGGGAGATGGGGAGAGAAAAGGGAGAAGGGGACGATGAGGGGGACTTTGGGAAACAGGAAGATTGGGATAAAGGAAGGTTGGATAGGGGAGCAGGGAAGCACAAATCTTAATTAAGGGAGCCATCTTAGGGTTGGCAAGAGACTTGGACCTAGAGAGGCTCCCAGGTGCCCAGAGCGATGTCCCCAGTTAGCTCCTGGAGCAGCTGAGGATAAGGAACCTGAAATGACCCTATCCTGTAGCCATACTGATGAATATCTTGCATATCACCATAGAACCTTCATCTGGTGATGGATGGAAATAGAAACAGAGACCCACACTGGAGCACCGGACTGAGCTCCCAATGTCCCAATGAGGAGCAGAAGAAGGGAGAACATGAGCAAAGAAGTCAGGGCCATTATAATTTTTATACATGTAGTCTGCTTAGTTGTATAGTCAACTACATAGCCTTTGTGTAACTTGCAGGAGAAGCTATGTCTACCATTTTTATAGTCAACACAATCCCTAACTACATTCCAATGTTTGCTTTATACCCACAGATAAGCATAGTCCTTATCCATCATTAAGAAAAAAAAATCTCTTTATAACAGACAGAGAACATTACAGAAAACCACAACCAATCAAGCTGCAGTTATGGGGCTCAGTTAAACCGATGCATCAACAAAACCACTTCTATAGTTACTTTTCAAAGACTAGGGAGCAGAAAGTTTGAAGGAGACTTTGTCTCCAAGCAACATCCATAAAGTCTCACATACCTGATTGCCTATACTATATATATATATATATATATATATATATATATATATATTCATCTAATAGCTATGAAAAAAGAGCTAATGAATTTGATAAAGAGCAAGGAGATATGTATATATGGTGTGATAATTAAGAGAAATAATGTAATTAAACTATAATATTCAAAATAGAAAACAATTTAATAGTAAATAGTTTTCAATGAGAATATTTAAAATTGTATAAACTGAAGTCTATACATGCTGATAAAATATAAGATAAATATGTCTTCTAGTATTTTTTAAGAAGTAATATACTTTAAAGACCATATGAATGAGTACATGTGATAACTGTCTTTCTGTGTCTGGGTTACCTCACTCAAAATGATGTTTTCTAGCGCCATCCATTTGCTTGCAAAATTCAAGATGTCATTATAAGCGAAAAAAAAACAGTCTGCAAATCACAATTCAAGAGAATCTAGACAAGAATGAGGCCCCTAAGAGAGACATACATAGATCTAACTATATGAGAAGTAGAAAAAGACAAGATCTCCTGAGTAAATTGGAAGCATGGGGACGTTGGGAGAGGGTTGAAGGGGTGAGGATAGGCAGGGAGGGGAGAAGAGAAAAAATGCAGAGCTCAATAAAAACCAATAATTAAAAAAAGTAATATTTATTGTGCAATAACTATTTACACATGGATTATTCAATAATATTTAATTTACAGGATCTGTTTCCCTTTCAAATCCCATCACTTCTTTTCTCCAGCTAGTCCATTTCAATTTCATGTCCCTTTTAGTTTTACATAAGAACAGAAACATCAAATATATATTTTTCTGAGTTATTCTTTTTGAGGCAAACATTATGACTTGAAATTCCACTCATTTCGTAAAAATGACATAATTTCATTCTTTATAGCTAATAACAATCTACTGTGTCATGTACACATGATCCATAAGTCTACTGATGGCTATCTAAGCTGATCTCATTACGTGGTTATTGAGTATAGTGGAAGTGTAGCTTTTAAGAAAGCAAATTAAAATCATATTACAGGAATTGGTAATAGAAATTAGAATTGTCATATTTTGAATTTGTATTAAATGAAGTATTGTATTTCTGAATAACTGAAGAATAATTTAATCACCAGTTACAGACAGATGTTTCAGTATTATATGTCAAATAAATTTCAAGTGATTCCTGATTTTGTCAAATTTACAATTAACATCAATCATTGCAATATTAAATATAAGATATTCCTAGTTGTATACATTTATATATGTATTTTGAATTGTTTTCCAACAAAAATGAGTGGTCAAATTTTCAAAATAAAACTAGCAATGATGTATATTCTATTTTGAATGCAATTTCAGTCAAACAAATGCACTGCAGAAGAACCTTACTGAAGCATAAACTTATTTAATAAGAGCAATTTTAAACATGTCATGGCTCTTACTGTTTACATAGATTCAGAACTGAAATTTTATTTAAACAGGATAGGAATTTTTGAAAAGTTTTGGTTAGTAATTAACTGGTTGTAAAAATGTATGCTGAATTTATCTACATAAGTTATTTTCTTATAACTGTGCATGATAATCTAATAAAATAAAGTAGATGTATTTTGCCTTATAGTTTAATGATGAAATGCCATCATGGTGAAACACAACTGAAAACATGGTAGTAGGAGGTTGTAGTTTGGAGCTGGTCATTAAGAAGCAGAGTAATAAAAATCAATAGTGAAAACAGGGCTAGGCTTAAATCCCTAAGAAGTTGTCTATGTGACTCTCATTCCCCAACAGGGTACTAACTCCTACAAATGTCACAGCCTCCCAAAACTGTGGCATTTCAACAGAAAGCATTAACCTTAACTAATAAACCTTATTTTTATTACCTATAA
Organism: Microtus pennsylvanicus; assembly: GCF_037038515.1. Lineage (NCBI taxonomy): Eukaryota > Metazoa > Chordata > Mammalia > Rodentia > Cricetidae > Microtus > Microtus pennsylvanicus. Next base: position 40,755,170 of record NC_134588.1, on the reverse strand, counting down.
ATATAATCTTTTGTCTAGGGAGCAAATGAGATACATGTTAACATAGAGAAAACAGACAAAAAATGAATAAAGTATCAAGGATCTTGGTTGAATTAAAGAATTTATGCTATAACTTGAAACATCCCAAACTTAAGGTAAATGAATACTATACAAAACTCAAGAATCTTATGTTGTGCTTTTGAAAGATTTTATAATGTCTGATGTGATATTCTGTTAATATGAGAGTACATGTACTGTGATGTACTTTTGGGAAAAGAAGGAGACAACGTTGATAAAATAATTTCTCTGAAGATGTTATTATAGCTGTGAAGACTGTAGGCTCTCAGGGATCATTTATTATATTCACCTGAAGAATTAACATAGTATTAAGCTGACTCTAATGACTTATTGTTATACCCGCAGGCCAATGCATCTCTCATCTAATGAACTTTTGTTAGATGATGGTGACTGACAACTACCCAAGGTGTAGGGAATAAAAGACAGCAAAATTTTGGCCCTAAATGCTGCATGTCAGAGATCATTGTGGAAGAGGACATAGCAATAGTATAAGAACCAGTGGATGACTACACGGTATAGTCTTCTGAACAAACAGAGAAGCTGCACACATGAACTCATGGACACTGTGACACCATGGACAAGATCTGTGCAATTCCAAGTTCAACCAAATCCAAACACAGAGAATGAAGGAGGGCTTGAAATTCCATCTCTGCCATGAAGCTTTTGAGAATTTTAGCTGTTGGGAAATGGTGAGGCAGTTTTCTCTAATAGCGTAGCCTCAAGTAAATAGGCTAGACTATAGTTAAAGGCCACACACTTATTCCTATGTAAGCAATAGAGATAAAACTTGGTGAAATTTTTGTTTTTAAAGTACCCAAATCTTGGTGAGAAGTAAAGAAGAAATGGATATGGGAAGAATTTGAGGAACTGAATGAATATGATCAAAATATATTCTAAAATTTCTCACAGAATCATAAAGGGATCTAAAAAGGCAGTTTAAATTAAGATAGCATTTATTTTCATTTTGTGTCTTACAGATACATATGCACAATTATGTATATTTTGAAAATTAAGTACACATTCATGCTACAATGTAAATACAATGTAGAGAGTTTTTGAATTGATAGAGACATTCATAAACTAATAGATGCAGTAAAGATACATTTCTACAATCATTTACAACCACAGAACAGATTGCAGGGACAAACTTATTGCTATAACTTGTACTATGGAAAAACTTATAACTCTGATTTTTTTCACGTTCTTGGTAAATTATTTCATAAGATTGTAAATATTTGCATCATTTTGCTAATGACAATTTCAAGAATTGTGCCTCAATAATAATGCTAAATTGACTTACAAGAGTTACAATTGTAAAATAATTGTGGAAATTGTATTTTGTCAACCATCTGCTATCTTTACAATACCACATTAGGGCATCTTTCTGAGACTAATTCACATTCTGCATAACATGTAGGACATGCTTTGCATCCAAACCATCTCCTAATTACTGAATCAGCCTGAGTGTATTTGGTGTGAATCAATTGCTTCTTCCTTTGAAGATGGTGCTGTCTCTGAAACTGAAATCGTGGATCCAGTGACACAACCTGCATTGTTGGCAATGTTTCAATTTCTCAGCTTCATGAGATGAATAGGATAGTAATTTTGGCAGAGATAGTTTTAAGCATAGGTAGTGGCATGTGATATAAAGACCCATGATTTCATTGACTTTGAATTCAAATTTTTATTTCTTCTATCTAGTACACTGAAAGACACTTTTTTCTTTGAAGTAATTTTGCATTTAGTTTTTAAGCTTGTCATTCCCATAATTAATTTAGAAAATGCAACTTAACAGCATTAATTAATTAAAAAAAACTCTTTCAGAATATTTGGATTCTTTCCTAAAATACTGTGATTCACAACTGTCAATAGGAAGCAAACACAAGCAAAATCAAATCCAAATATGGCTATATACTTTTACCTTCAGTTTAATGAAGAAAAAGAAAGAAAAAATGAGTAGACTAATCTCAAATTCCATGCATGGCTCCAGTTGTCCTTGAACTCCTTATCCTATTTCACCCAAGACTTTGCTTTACAATTGTGCATCAAAATGTCAGCAAAGACTACCCTTTTGAAAAACTAAATTTGCAAAGATATAAGGAATATTTAAAAGAAAATATATTTTTTTCATTTATTATTATTATTACAAATTTTCACCTCCTCCCCTCTTCCCATTTCTCTCCCCCTCTCCCTATTCCCCCTCCCCCTCCTTCTCTAGTCCAAAGAGCAGTCATTGTTCCCTGCCCTGTGGGAATCCAAGGTCCTCCCCCCCTCCATCCAGGTCTAGGAAGGTGAGGATCCAATCACACTAGGTTCCCACAAAGCCAGTACAAAGAGTAGAATCAAAACCAAGTGCCAAAGCCCGGCGACGGTGGCGCATGCCTTTAATCCCAGCATTCGGTAGGCAGAGGCAGGCAGATCTCTGTGAGTTCGAGGCCAGCCTGGACTAAAAGAGCTAGTTCCAGGACAGGAACCAAAAGCTACGGAGAAATCTTGTCTCGAAAATCGAAAAAAAAAAAAAAAAAAAAAGAAAGAAAAAGAAAAAAACAGTGCCATTGTCCTTGGCTTGGCTTCTCAGTCAGCCCTCCTTGTCCAGTTTGATCACATGCTCCATCAGACCCAGTCCAGCTGGCCTTGGTGAGTTCCCATTACATCGGCCCCACTGTCACAGTCGCACCCCTCGTGGCCCTGACTTCCTTGCTCATGTTCTCTCTCCTTCTGCTCCTCATTTGGAACCTAGACCCAAAGTGATGAATATGGTATGTACTCAATCATTAGTGGATTCTAGCCATAAATAAAGGACAATGAGCCTATAATTCATGTTCCTAGAGAAGCTAAATAGGAAGGTGAACCCCCCCCCAAAAAAAAAAACACATGTAGTTATCCTCCTGGATATTGGAAGTATACAAGATTTCCAGGCAAAAACTGAGAGTTTGGGGGTGGGGTGGGGATGGGACAGGGGTAAGGGGAGATGGAGAGAGAGAAGTGAGAAGGGGAGCATGGGGAGAGCTTGGGGGAATGGGACAGTTGGGATGGAGGAGGAGTAGATATGGGAGGAGGGAAGTATATATCTTAATTAAGGGAGCCATTTTAGACGGTGCCTGAACTGGCCTTATCCTATAGCCAAACTGATGAATATCTTGCATATCACCATAGAACCTTCATCTGACGATGGATAGAGACAGAGGCAGAGACCCACATTGGAGCACTGGACTGAGCTCCCAAGGGCCAAAAGAAAATACATTTTAAATAATTAAAGACCGTTCTGAAAGAGACAGAGACAAAAGTGCTTCTTCTGTGTATCAACAACAGGCTCAGACCACAATGTTCCAAAGTATCTAAGAATTTCCTTTCTTTTTTTTGTTGATTCTACTTTTTTAAGTATGCATATTTTCTTTCATGAGATAATTGAAAACAGAGAGGAAGGGAGAGAAGAGAGAGAGATAATATCTCTGGAATGTAGAAGCAATCTCCAGATTGCACTGGCATCTTCTTCTGCCCAAGTACTTAGTCCTCTTTCATCAGAGGATTTTTCTTTGAAACTTCCTTGTTTAAAGGAGCTCCTGAGGAAGGCTTGCCATCATCATCTTCAACACCACCTTCCATGAGATATCATCAGCCAAGGATGATTAATTACTGCAGTTGAAGGACTGGAGTAGAAATGCTTCTTCTATTTAATGGTCCTTACCATTGCAGTTCAGACAGACTTGTCATCTCATCTCGGATATGTTAGCTGAGAGACTGTACAGCAAGCATACATTCCTTCCACTGTGATTCTGACCTTTACCTCCCCACTGTTACTTAAAAGTAAAGGAATATTTACAAGTTTGTCATCTAATATTTGGGCTCATTAATTTTATTTATAGTGATTTTAATGCTTTGTTTTTTCTGGGTACTTTTGTGTTGATACACATGCATGTCTTTCTTCTTACTTATATGTTTATTGTCAGCTTGTTTCTTACACTGAAACTATTGAAACTCCATTGGAGGATAAATGAAACTTCATTTCTCCATGCAACACTTTATTTCTTGGGTTTATATAACACAATTCAACTATGTAGTTCTCAGGAAATTAATTACATAGTGTTTTTCATTTTAATGTCCAACTTTTAGCGTATAAACACAACAGGATGGAATAAAAAATAATTTATTTAATTTTTAGTCTTCCACAAAACACTAAAATGTATTTTCTAAGGAAAGATAAATATTTTAAAAATGTTTTGTTGTAAGATAGTAAAGAACATATATGTGAATGTATATGACATAATATGAATCTTATGAAATATTATTTAGGACCAATGCCATACCTGAAGTGTCACTATATAATGTTTTTTGTCACTGATAGTGATTTATGATCTCATTTTTCTAAAATAAGAATTTATATTAATAGAGAAATAAGTATAAATGTTCTTTCCCATGAATAAGGTAGATTAAAAACTTTAGTAATGATGATGGCATACTTACTTAAGCAGAACTAGCTAAAACTTATTTGACAATGACTTTTAGGTTACTTTGCTAATTCTAGTTACGTATGTGCTCTGGGGCTCCAGTCTCCATACCGTACTGTGTGAATATCAGAAATCATCTGCCTCATGTTGGAGTTCTGCATTATCACCTTGATGATTCATGCCTCAGCATCAGACATGTTCACCTGGCAGCTAGATTGCTTTTTGTTTTTCTATTAGTCTGGCATTAATAATTTTATAATACTAATACTCATTTAGGAAATGATGTGATTTAAAACTCACGGTGACCTTTTTATCCCAAAGCTCTATAGCCAAAGTGGTGAGGTGTGCTGATGCCTTTGCACAATAACTGTGAAGTCAGCTGGTTCACTTTACAGTCAATTTGAACTAACTAGACAGACTGACTAAGCACACATTAAACCAAAAAATTAATGAATACATTCCTTTGTATCCGCATTTTAATATTTCAATGGAAATATTTTTGCTAGATTAGACATTTCCAGGTTACCACTCCCAGGTTACTTGACTCTGATGCCATGTATATAATAGTGATCTGATAATTTTTGTCTGAAGCCAAGCTGATATGTCATATCTGGAGGAAAGATGTGATCTGGACAAAACATTTATATGAAGGTCATGATTTAATTCTCTTTAAAACTATATTTATGTTTATATGTTGACTGAGTGTATTCTGTCTTGTGGTTCAAAGTGTATCCATCTCTGTTTACTAGTGCCACCATATATAAAATGAAAGCAGATTTAGTATGTTAAGCAGTGTCTTATTGCTGTGAAGAGACACCATTACCATAACATAAAAGAAAGCATTTAAGTGGGGCTGACTTACAGCTTCAAAGGTTTAATCCCTTGAAATCATGACAGGAAGCATTGTGGCACACAGGCAGACATGACGCTGGAGAGGTAGCTGAGGGTGCTGTATCAGGATTGACAGGCAGTAGGAGACAGAGACACTGGACCTCACTTGAGCACTTGAAAGCATAAAACCTGGAGGCAGAGGCAATTAGATCTCTGTCAATTCAAAGCCAGCACTGTCTACAAAGGGAGTTCCAGGACAGCTAGGACTTTTACACAGAGAAACACTGTCTCAAAAAATAAAAAAAATAAATAAATAAAAGAAGAAAGGAAAAAAGGAAGGAAGGAAGGAAGAAAGGAAGGAAGGAAGAAAGAAAGAAAGAAAGAAAGAAAGAAAGAAAGAAAGAAAGAAAGAAAGAGAGAGAAAGAAAACACAAGCCCCACCTCTAGTGACACATTTCTTTTAATAAAGTCACACCTTCTTCTACAAGACCACACCTCCCAATCCCTGTCAAGTAACATCACTCTCCAATGACAATGCACTTAAATATGTGAGCCTATGGAGGCCATTCTTATTCAAATCACATTTAGTATTCAATACATTTCATAATTCTTCATGACCCTGAGCTCCATTATATAAGATTAGACATCATTCTCTAAGTCTTTTAGTGCTTGCTGTAATTAGATTATTAAGTGGGGCAAGAAAAATTACAGTTAGAAACATTAAAAAAATAACATGAAATAAAAGAAATGACAGTAACTGGTTATGCAGAATATCAATATGTGCATCATATTAGTTGGCATTGTGACTGTGTAACTCAAAAAAGAAGTAACAAATCAAAATATTAGCAAATCTAGGAAGGTTTTTAGGTCAGAGGAAAGAAATCACAGACCTTAAAATCAATACTTTGTCTGTGTATTCCCATTAATTTTGAGCTTCAATGATAAAATTAGTGACGATTGAAACAAAAGTATTTTGTGATAATTAATTAGTATTTTATTTTAATTGCACATATAATTTTATTTCTTAATTACATAAAAACAATATATACTTCTGTGCTTTTGGTTGTTTGGATGTTCTTTTAGCTACAGTATTAAAAAGAGAAATTATTGCTTATTTAATTGACATAGAACATATTATCTTATAATCTTGACAATATTTGATCAGGAAAACTAAGAACAAATGACTAATTCAGTGTTTTGAAGTATTTTCAACATGCATTCTCTTATTATCTGAGTGATAACTATTCCCCTTCATCTACGCTTTATATTTATAAAGATCCCTAACTCAATAATATCTGTAATGTACAGTGACTTTACAGTGTGTTACAAAGATGTTTGTGAAATGCTTTTGGAGATAACAAACAAAAATACGACAATACCAAAGACCCCAGAGAATATGCTGCTTGATTTCCGTCTGAGTCTATTTGATGGGCTTTACCCCAGGGAAACCTCTCAGGGAAGGAGCAGGGCAAATTGCTTCTTTTACTCAAAGTCTTAGAAAAATAAGAAACCCAACAGAGCTAAAAGGGAGGGAACCCATTGGGTTGTGTGATTTTTCTCGTATTTTGTTTTCTTTTTTTCTTTGTTAGGAACCTCTAGAAAGTAGGATTTTTTTTGTAGAATTTGAGTTTAAGGGAGAAGGATTTCAAAGAAAGACACAGCACATATAAAATGATAAATACTGTGTTTATATCTTGTTAGTGAGATTCTTGAAAGTGCTTGCAGCTTAGAGGCAGTGTAAAGAGTACTGGGCAAATAATATTCTCAGCAGAGTGTATGTTGTGCATAGAGAGAAACCACATAGAGAAACTTAGAAAGCACACATCACAAGAAGTGATTTTCAGCAGGGAAGTCTCTCTCTGAACTTACAGAACGACACAAAAATGCGTCTTTGTTGATAATGATAGATGTCTGTCTATACACGAGCTTAAAATGAAGTATAATTCAAAATTTCAAATCAATGCAGTCATTCTACTCATTGAAGAGAGTATATTTGTGATAAATCAAAATTGAATGCAAAGCTGACACAGTTGTATGGTTATTATTGGAAATTTCTCAGCCTACAGCTCTGTATGAGTAGATTAAAAAAGCAAATGTTTGACAAGCTGTGGACATACAACAGATACTGTAATTTGCCTACTATATATCAAATCACTCTGTTTTAGAAATACACAAAGAGGCCTGATATCTGTCTCTTCTGTCATCATAATTTCTTGAGTACTATTCTATGTGACACGGCAAGTTATAAATGCATTATCACATAAACACTTATGTCAATATCTTATAAAATTAAAACTTCCAACAGTAATATGTGCTCTGAAGAAAATGAAATAGAGTAGGTACATAGAACAATGATGAAAAATTGAGGGGGTGAATGCTTTGGTAATGATGGCAAAATACTCAGAGATTATTCAAGATTTAATTATGGATCATGGGGAAGGTATTTCTGTATTATAATTCAAGGCTAGAATTAGACTAGTATGCGTTTGCATGTTTTGAACATTGTTTTCCAACCAAACAAAATTGAGGCAAAACGTACGTTGTTGACTACTGATAAAAACTGATGAAGATGTAGCTCAAAAGAGAAAATTATTTCTTTTTCAGATGAACCTTTAAATTGCCAAAAATACAGGTGAATTTTTTTATAATATGGTTTCTTGTAGCATGCTACTCCAACCCCCAAAAGTTTCAACAAAGTTGAGTATATAACTCTTCAAACTGTGTTTCTTTTCTAAAGGAGATAAACTGTACTCAGAATTTCACATTTCTGTGTAGACAAAAAATGATTATGTGAGATAAGGAAAAGGCTGCAATGGATGGTTAACAATTTGACAGTAATATCTGCCAGAACTAATGTTAGGTTCCTGAATGAAAATGTTGAGAGCTTCTCTGATGCCCACTGAATCAAAACTCTCCATTCATAAGGCTAAAGGCATAAGGTGGTCCATGTATTTATAAGCACTAAATTAATAGTGAGTCTCTATATTTGAGGAAAAAGATAGAAAATTGGAGGGTAGAAAAAAAACCATTTAGTAGCCTGCTGGCAAACAAAATATTGAAATCAGAGGGTGTAAGACAATGGCCTCATCACAACCACTGAATGTATCAATATCATCAACCAAAAATAGTACCATGTGATGAAGACACTTTATGTAAGTTTACCAACAAAGAAAAGTACTTCAAGCTCAACCTTTTCTTAAAACTTTCTTTAATTTTTTTCCCAGTGAACACAAAAATAAAAAAAAAAAAGAATGGCAAACAAAACATCTGTCAAAAAATAGATATCTAAGGAGTAAAATAGGAAGAGAAACAAAACACTAGCTGACAAACTTAATGAGAGATAATTCAGTCTCAAAAGAGAGAAGCATAGTCTTTTCTTCCCGAAACCATGGATTATTAAACAAAGTCACATGCCTCTTATGCTTCCTTTGAGTTGTTGGTAAAGTAAGATGTTTTAGTGGCTCCCAAATAATACAGTTTATAGTCCTTGTTCTTGTTTGTCCTAAAGGGTAAATATATCAAGACCTTGTTTTGCTAAGATAAACATATTATGATTGTGAGTCATAGAGAAAGCATACCGAGCTGACCTGGAAACTTCCTCCATTCTCGCTAGTTTTCAAAGAATACAATTCTTCTGCAAGCCACTGGAATAAAAAGTCACTAAATGTAACTCTGAACTATGGAGCACACATTCTATAATAGTAACCTGTAATGCATGATTGTCCACCAATGCAATAGTGCCATGGCTATCACAGAGGTAAGCAACTGCTTTCTGATCATATCTGAGGACACCTTCAGAGGTATTTCTGTGCTGAATTCTTAGTTAAGGCATCTGTTTCCTTTTATACTTTTGGTAGCTATTTCATTCTGAGGAAGACTTTAAAATCCAGAGTGCTGTACTTCAAAAAAAGTTTTATCTAAGGAATGTATTTCCAAATTTATTGTAATCTTAAATATTAGAAAACAGAGAAATTAACTGATACAATTTCAATTTTTTTTAAAGAGGGATGCAATGAACTTTATTGATGGTATTCAAGGGAGTAGGGCTCCCCAAGCCCCCTCCTGCTATTCTGGGGGTCTGGGATGGAAAATGTGAGGGAGATGCTCAGTGTCAAGGGTTAGTTAGGACAGGGACTGCTCAGCAGCCGAGGGCCTCTCTCTTGCTGTGTCGTTGCTGGGATGGGTGGTCCAGGGTGGGCTTCTTACTCCTTGGAGGCCATGTAGGCCATGAGGTCCACCACTCTGTTGCTGTAGCCGAATTCATTGTGGTACCAGGAAATGTGCTTTACAATGTTGTCATTGAGAGCAATGCCAGCCCCAGCATCGAAGGTGGAAGAGTGGGAGTTACTGTTAAAGTCACAGGAGACAACCTGGTCCTCAGTGTAGCCCAGGATGCCCTTTAGTGGGCCCTCGGATGCCTGCTTCACCGCCTTCTTGATGTCCTCATACTTGGCAGCTTTCTCCAGGCGGCATGTCAGATCGACGACGGACACACTGGGGGTAGGAACGCAGAAGGCCATGCCCGTGAGCTTCCCGTTCAGCTCTGGGAGGACTTCGCCCACAGCCTTGGCAGCGCCATGGCCATCTCACCACAACTTCCCAAACGGGCCATCCACAGTCTTCTGGGTGGCCGTGATGGCATGGACTGTGGTCCTGAGTCCTACGATGCCAAAGTTGTCATGGGTGACGTTGGCCAAGGAGGCTAAGCAGTTGGTGGTGCAGGAAGCGTTGCTGACAATCTTGAGGGAATTGTCATACTTGTCATGGTTCACACCCATCACAAACATGGGAGCATCGGCAGAAGGGGCGGAGATGATGACCCTTTTGGCCCCACCCTTCAAGTGGGCCCCAGCCTTCTCCATGGTGGTGAAGACACCAGTCGACTCCACAACATACACGGCGCCGGCATCCCATCATTTGATGTTGGCAGGATCTTGCTCCTGGAAGATGGTGATGGCCTTCCCGTTGATGACAAGCTTCCCATTCTCAGCCTTAACTGTGCCTTTGAACTTACCATGGGTAGAGTCATACTGGAACATGTAGACCATGTAGTTGATGGTCGATGAAAGGGTCATTGATGGCAACAATGTCCACTTTGCCAGAAGAGAAGGCAGCCCTGGTAACCAGGCGTCCAATACAGTCAAATCCGTACACTCCGACCTTCTCTGGAACGAGGCTGGCACTGCATGAAAAGTAGCAGCTGTCTCTAGAACAGGGAGGAGCAGAGAGCCCAATTTCAAATATTTTAAGTCTATTTTGATTATTTAAAGTTGAGCTTCAGTTTAGTGTGAAGTTTAATCTATTCCTAGGTAGTTTTCAATTCAAATTAAAGGAATCCATGCATGTGTTTTATTAAACATTGTTTCTCAAATAGAAGGAAGGAACTAGTGTGATAGCCTTGTTACACAAGTGCCTGCTGTGTGAGCATGGGGTCTAAATTTGAATCCCTATGATTCATATAAAAGTTGATTACAGTGGTGTGCATCTGTCGCCAGAGTGGTCTTCAGGTTGTGTAGTTGCAGGTGGATCTTTGTAATATGCTGCTCAGCATGTCCACTAAGTCAATGATCTGTCTCAAAAAATATTGTGGGGAGTTGTTAAGAAAGTCATTATATTTTGGCTACTGGCCTCTATATTCCTGATTATACAGAGATATACATACATACAGAAATAAACTCACACACAAATAAATACAATAATAAAGATACAATTAAAGAAGTGTGTAGTTATAAAAAAGACATTAACCTAAAATCTGATATTCTTCACTAATATAAAAATAATATAAATAACTAATAGAATAGTATTTGACTATAAAGTCAAGCAACGTCTTAATATTATTTTCATACTGAAAAAATTATATTATCATCTCTTAAAAGTATTTAAAAACTTAAAGAGTTTAAGAATTTGTTCAAGATTTTTCTAGTTGGTTTTATACTGTTGTGTTATAAATGAAGTCAATTAAAGGAGACTATTAATTGCAGCCTTTATGCCGTTTCATTTAGAAGGAATTACCAAAGCCAGTGCAATACTAAAGATAGGATACTTTTTTCCCTGTTCAAGCATCTGGTCACAGAGAAGGATTGCTCCCTCAAGAACCATAAAATCCTTGCATTTGACAGCCAAGCAGAAAAGGTGAGAAGAAAATAAACAGCACAGCTAACAGGAGCTGTCATCATGATGAATGCTGATGAGCAGTAATTAATGTGGAATCTCCGAGGCAAAGCCCAGAGGTCTGTGCCTTGCCCACTGACTTAAGGATGGGGAAGCAGGAAAGTATTAGGACAAAATGAGTGAAGTACCAGAGACAACACTACTTTTAAAGTCAGGAAAGCTGAGTAGTGAAATTGTCTGATCCTCTAGGATGCTTTAGAGCTCTTCAGTGTTTATAAACAGAAGAAATGATGCTAAATACCAGTGAATAGTGATACCAAACTAATGTCAATAAATGGTATGGGAAATGTGTACAAATATAGTCTCTCTCTTTGGGCATGGATAGTGCTCTTAACCTAATACATGGTACTTATTAGACATAGAGCAATATACAATTTGAATGAAAACAACCTTATTCCTTTCTTAATACTTATTTTAATTCTATAAAAGCACTATACTGTTTTCAAATTGGATTATACTATTTCAATGACATGAATAAACAAGAAATTCATAATATGAATAATTATTGATGTATGTGTATTAGTATACCAATTAATATGTTTTATAAATGTTTTATTCCTCAGCTAGTATAATGTCAGAGTAAAGAAATTCTCCATACTACACTTTTTGAGATATTAGTATCAGAGCATTTAATTTTTTAGTAGCTCTTTCTTTGGTTAAAAAAATGACACATATGTATTCATGTATAAGATGAAATGTGAGCATGTTCTCTATTTAAAAAAAAAAAAAATTACTGTGCCGGTATTGTGACATTGTTGGCCTGAAGGGTGCACTACAAGCAAAGACATTTTTCTCCAACCCAAATTTCTACCTCTGTGCTTACTCTCTTATATCTAGAAGAAATCCACAGAAAATTATTAACAATTATTATTTTATCAACTATAAATGTTTAATCAGAAAAATATAATGATGGTAAAGATGATTTTGAGCATTCAGGCATTGTTCTGTAGATGTTGTCACAGTTCTGCCATGTTTGAAAAAGAATATCTATGCTGACACAAGAAATGCCAAAGAGTGGAAGCATTTTAGTCAGCAGCTAAAACGATACCAGTGACAGCTGGGTGCAGCCTCCTCTATGAACAGCTTAATGAATGCCAATTGACCATCTCTCTTGGAAATGGTATTTTTTGGATACCATTCTAAGAAATCTGGGGCAAATGTACTTGTACACATATAAACACATATAAAGGTACAGTACAGATCATTCTTTCTCATTCTCTCTCTGTCACTCCCCCGCCCTCTCTCTCCCTCATTCCCTCTCTCTCTTTGCTATGGGATAATGTTTTTCTATACTATGTTTTGTCACTCATATTAGTTTAATAAAATGCTGATTGATCAGAGCCAAGCACAGTATATTGGTGGAGCAAGCAGACTGGGTAGAAGAAAGATGAAGATGCCACCATCAGCCGGATGCAGAAGAGGCAAAGTGAAAATACTTTACTGAGAAAATATACAAAACAATGTGGCTAAACATAGACAAAAATTATGGGTTTATTTAAATTGTAAGAGTTAGTTAATAATAAGTCCAAACCATTCTCTAAATACTGTTATAATTAATATAATTTTTGTTTAACTATTTGTATCTGGGCAGCATGGAACTAAAAGCTCAATCTCTGTCTATAAGTGGCACCCAAACCTTTGGCAAGAATTTCCACAGAAAAAGTTTTATAAAAAAGGATTCTAGACAGATAAGAACAGAGTCAAACAGAGCTTCTTGGTAACTGTCTTTTTTTCCAGTAGGCTGTTTGCTGGCAGCAAGCAAATCTGAGGCTCCTTTAAGAGAGGCTTTCTCACTCTGCATTAGCAGCAAAAACCTTGGAGCTCTTTTAAGGGGCCATGCTATCAAACACTTAAATGGTGTTTATGAACACCCAACATCAGGCTTATTGGTGGTGGCATGGACCTAGAAACTTCACAGAGTTATAGTAATAGATATGTCTCCCACCAGTACCACAACCACGAAGCTAGACTCAAACAGCTAAGAAACAGGTCGAATCCAGTCACCAAACCTGCAGCTTCAATCCTAGCCACATTGCTTAGCAGATTAAATATTTATGTTTTCAGAAAAGGATAGATATATACAGTAAATACATATTCAGACAGAAAAAAACTCCAAATAATTTACAGTGTGTCAAAAATATATGTAGGCTTGGGAGAGAAAAGAAAAAGGATAGAGATTTAACCCCAGTACTTGAGAGGCAGAGAAAGGCAAATCTCTATGAGTTAGAAGCTAGTCTTGTTAACAGAGTGAGTTCCAGGACAGCCAAAGATACACAGAGAAACCTTGTCTCAAAAAATCCTAAAATTATAGCTGGGCCATTGTGCATGCTTTAATTCAAGCCCTCAGGAGCAAGAGGCAGGTAGATCTCTGTGAGTTCAAATCCAGCCTGTTCCACAAGAGCTAGTTCCAGAACGAGTTCCAAAGATATAGAGAAACCCAGCCTTAAAATAAAAAAAGCAAAAATTAAAAAAAATAAAAGAAATAGAGTAAGAAAAGAGTCACATAAAATTGTAAAATACACAGAGAGTCTGGATACTATATGTTTTTGAGTTGTCTTTGAATTGTTTGACTATTAAGAAAGTAACAACAGCTGCTAAAAATTGATTAGAATGCTGCTGGATCAATTTAACCTATATGTTTTGAAAATGTCTTGACTTCAATATTTACGTCAAGAGATACATTACTTTGGGTAAGGGGTTTTATTTTTATTTCCACATGAAAATAGAGGCTGTGGATTCATTCTTGGTTAAAAAAATAGGTTTATTCAAGGACAATCCCTTGAAAAATCTCCAATGGGAATGATAAAACAATATTTCATAGTACTACTGTTGCAATTTCTCTGAATTCTACATCCAGAACAGCCTCAAGACTTCAGACTGAAACCATCCAGTCTCACAGAATATTCCATATATTCACAGAATATATGGTCAGGATTTGACCATAATTCTAAATTTTCTTTTGGTCCCCAAAAGTCTCAGTGTCCCCAATCAGCAGGATATAACCTAGAAAACTATGCCCACATTTCCAAAAAAAGGATTATGGTTGTTTGTCTTTATTTAAAGTTTTGGTTATAGTTGTTTTTGATAATTGTCAGAAAACAAGCTAAAAAAAGAGATTAGATTCTGAGGTCTTGTTTTAAATATATATATATATATATATATATATATATATATATATATATATATATATTCATTCTAGATGCATTCATGTTTCTCCAACATTTCTTTTTTTCTTTTTAGGTGAATGGAATTCCATTGTGCATATATAGCACATTTTAATTATCTACTCATTTGTCGATGGACATGTAGACTGACTTATTTTCAGCTATTGTGACTAGAATAGCAACAAACATGATTATGCAAGTATCTCTATTATACAATTAAGAATGCTTTGGGTCATGTGTAAGTGTGTAGTACAGCTGATTCATGTGGTAGTTCTATTTATAGTTTTATGAGACATATACAGCCTGGTTTCCCAAGTGGTTCTATTAGTTTTCTCACCACAAACAATGTATAAATATCCTTCCTTCCCCACCCATATCAAATTTTGTTGTCTTTTATTGCCTTGGTGATGACAATTCTGACTTTTGTGAGTAGCTAAAGATATTGAACTATGGTTTATAGTGTTTAATAGTTATTTCTGTTTCTTTCTAACCAATTCTATTGTGATATATATATATATATATATATATATATATATATATATATATATATATGTGTGTGTGTGTGTGTGTGTGTGTGTGTGTGTGTGTGTGTGTGTGTATATATATATATATTACTTGAGGCAAACAAAACATGGTAATTATTCAGCTGTGTGACATGATTTGATAATTTGAATTAAATAAAGGCAGAGCTAAACACTGGATTTCACAAATAGTTGTACAATAATCTTGAAAATAGTAACTTTATAGAACTATATGAATAAAGTCTATCTGGACCTAATTTATGAAAGATTAGGTAAAATAACATAAAAACAAGGAAGGAAAAATTTCAAATTCTTTTTTTCTTTTATTATTATTATTATTAATTATTATTTATTAAAGATTTCTGCTTCCTCCCTGCCACCGCCTCCCATTTCCCTCCCCCTCCCCTGGTCAAGTCCTCCTCCCTTGTCAGCCCAAAGAACAATCAGGATCTGCACATACTGGCTTTGTGGGAGCCTAGGCAGTTTGGATGCTCACCTTACTAGACCTGGATGGAGGTGGGTGGTCCTTGGACTTCCCACAGGTCAGGGAATCATGATTGCTCTTTGGGCTGACGAGAGAGGGGGACTTGATTGGGGGAGGGGAGGGAAATGGGAGGCGGTGGCGGGGAAGAGACAGAAATCTTTAAGAAAGAAAGAAAGAAAGAAAGAAAGAAAGAAAGAAAGAAAGAAAGAAAGAAAGAAAGAAAGAAAGAAAGAAAGAAAAGAGCAATCAGTGTTCCCTGTCCAGTGGGAAGTCCAAGGACCACCCACCTCCATCCAGGTCTAGTAAGGTGAGCATCCAAACTGCCTAGGTACCCACAAAGCCAGTACGTGCAGTAGGATCAAAAACCCATTGCCATTGCTCTTGAGTTCTCAGTAGTCCTCATTGTCTGTTATGTTCAGCGAGTCCGGTTTTATCCCGTGCTTTTTCGGACCCTGGCCAGCTGGCCTTGGTGAGTTCCCTATATGACATTTCCATTGTTCATAGCAGCATTGTTTGTAATAGCCAGATCCTGGAAACAACCTAGATGCCCTTCAGTGGAAGAATGGATGAAGAAAGTATGGAATATATATACATATTAGAGTACTACTCAGCAGTAAAAAACAATGACTTTTTGAATTTTGCATACAAATGGATGGAAATAGAAAACACTATCCTGAGTGAGGTAAGCCAGACCCAAAAAGAGGAACATGGGATGTTCTCACTCATAATTGGTTTCTAGCCATAAATAAAGGACATTGAGCCTATAATTCGTGATCCTAGAGAAGCCAAATAAGAAAGTGAACCCAAAGAAAATCATATAGGCATCCTCCTGAATACTAACCTTCATCAGGCGATGAAAGGAGACTGAGACAGAGACCCACATTGGAGCACCAGACTGAAATCTCAAGGTCCAAATCAGGAGCAGATGGAGAGAGAGTAAGAGCAACAACTCAGGACCATGAGGGATGCACCCACACACTGAGACAATGGGGATGTTCTATCGCAAGTTTCAAGTTCTTAAACATTTTAAATACCATATTCTGAAGGTCTCTAAAAGATTTAAAATTCTGGCGATGGATGGAGATAGAGACAGAGAATCACATTAAAGCACTGGACTGAGCTCCCAAGATCCAAATGAGGAGCAGAAGGAGAGAGAAAATGAACAAGGAAGTCAGGACCCTGAGGGGTGCACCCACCCACTGTGACGGGGAGGGGGGTGATCTATTGGGAACTCACCAAGGCCAGCTGGACTGGGACTGATGGAGCATGTGATCAAACCGGAATCTCTAAACATGGCTGACAATGAGGGCTAACTGAGAAGCCAAGGACAATGGCACTGGGTTTTGAATCTGCTGCATGTACTGGCTGTGTGGGAACCTAGTCTGTTTGGATGCTCACCTTCCTAGACCTGGATGGAGGGGGAAGGACCTTGGACTTCCCACAATTCAGGGAACTCTGACTGCTCTTTGGACTGGAGAGGGAAGGAGAGTTGGGGGAGGGGTGGGAAATGGGAGGAGGGGAGGAGGTGAACATTTGTAATAAAAATAATAATAATGATGATGCAAAAAAGAAATATACTGCCTTGTTTTGGTTAAATTTAAATAATGACAATAAATTGTAGTTTGACAAAAATGTGATAATCTTTAAAAAACGATTTGAAAAATACCTAACTGAAATATATCTCTATATATCTAGACAAACATGACTACAAGCTTGACTATTATAGATGATTATCTTTTAACCTATATTTCTTAATTATACATTACATTTTAAAATGAGCTGGACAAACACAATATCTTAATTAAGATCAGAAATACATAACAGAGTATAGTAAAATTGAGCTTAAACCATGATCCATTCCAGTGCAAATTATTCATCTCTATAGCATATCTCCCCTACAACATTTCCCCCTGTAAATGTAAACAAACCTTTATAAACAATATTTGGGAATATGGCAGTAGTTCTTTCCAAACTGTTTCATGCTTTTTGTTGGGTAAAGTAATATTTGGGGGTGTTTACTGAGACCAATTGGGTTTCTTGGTCCATCATACCACATTAGTCTGGAAGCATTCCACAGGTTCTCATCCCCTGTGGAAAAAAAAAAAGAAGAACCTCTTTTCAAAAGCAATCTATTCTTATAACCACATTAAACATCTATGCTGGTTTAGCTTAGCAGCCCATACAATGAAATGTCTCTCTGTACTTAGCTCCTTCACAGTCAAAATACTCAAAGAAAATAATAATATACATAGTTCAGACTATGTGTATATTCCATCTTTACATGGCTTTTTTTATAAATTTAATATTTATTTTATTATCTTTACTCCTTTAATCTGTGACTATCTGTACTCTGTCTCTTTAAAAATTTGTTTTATATTTATTTATAAGTCATTTACTTCTTTTATAACTCTGTATACTCTTTTCCTTTTCTCAAAAGTCTGTATATTTTTTAAATACATTGTGTCTTGTTTAGTGGTTTTTATGTTTGAATCTGTACTGTTGTGTATCTGTAAGAGAGATTTTAAAATCGTAAGCAGCTTGGTCACAGCATCCCTGGTGAGTCACAGCTCCACCTCTCCCTACCTTTCAAAATGGCGGAAGTACCATTACTGCCAGCTCTGGGACTTCCAGGTAGGAGCGGGGTTACCTCTGAGAAAGAGAGTGTAGCACATAAACACATTTTTATATGAGCAATAGCTAAATCTGCCATACAGTGCAATACATGGTCTATAAATATCTCTGTGTATGGTGACAGGAATCTGCCATGCTCGTTTGCCTGTCCATGCCTAATAGACATGATTCCAGTGCCTGGCAGGAAGCACTGAGCCATGGGCATGGTCTTAACTACTTTGCTCCTGATCCTGAGTGGGCACACAAGCATCCAGGCCCACAAATGCTATTTAAGTGTTTGGACTCATGAAACAGCCAGAGTTCACCCTGGCAGTACAGCCCAGGAAGCCACCATTTGAAACCTGTCTTTTTTTTTTGTTTGTTTGTTTGTTTGTTTTGCTACTACTGCTGAATCAGGATGACCTCTCTAGAGCTGCATCATGCACCATGAGATTAAAAAGAAGTGTAGTTAAACAGGTTTTATGTGGGTATAGTTGACCATGTTGAAACGTCAATTTTTGTAGGAGGTTGCTTGTTTGCTCCTGGTTGCCCAGCCCCAAAATAACCACACAGAAACTGTATTAATTAAATCACTGCTTAGCCCATTAGCTGTAGTTTCTTAATGGTTAATTCTTACATCTTAATTTAACCTATTTCTATTATTTTATATTTTACCATGAGGCTCTTGCCCTACCAGCAAGGATATAGAGTGTCTGTCTCCAGTGGCAGCTTCATGACTTCTCCATGACTCCACCTCCTTTCTTCCAGCATGCAGTATAGTTTTCCCCACCTAGCTTTACTCTACTCTATCACAGGTTTAAGACAGTTTTTTTTTTTTATTAACCAATGGTATTTACAGCATGCCCTGCCACAGGCCAATGAAGCTTCTTTATTAGCCAATGGTAATAAAACATATTCATAGCATACAGAGGGAAATCTGATATCAATCATCCAGTTAGGTATGACAAGGAAAGTATAAGGATGTTCCACAACTACCCATTTTCAAAAAAAGTAAGAATTACCGCCAGATAAGAGATCCACAGTTTGAAAAATTAACACAACTGAAAAGAAAATCAAAATAGAATGTAAACTTTACTGTTTCAATGTATCAAGACATTGAAGGATTTGGAATTACTGTGTGCAATCAGGGCAATAGTGTAAATCAAGATCACCATTATCAGAATAACTGTTTTAATCAGACATGTAACATAGCATTATTTCATGGAAGGAGTGGGCATAGAGTTATATATGTTTGAATAAAAACAAAAATAAAAAACAAAACAGAAAACAAGATGATCTCTGAAAAAATGGTAGGACGTGTCTTCCATGTACAAAGTCCTAGATTTGAGAAATCAAAGAATCACCAGAAAAATATAGGAAAGGAAAGGAAATGAAAGAAAAAAATCATCATGGCATGGCAATTATACTATGCTTTCCATTTAGATGTCAACTGCTTCTATATTGTAATTTACTCAGTATATACATATATATGCTATTATTTCATAAGAATTGCCATGCATAGACAGAAAATTTGTGTTCATATATAAAAATATATATGTATATTCATTGTCATTCTGTCTATTTATTTAGATAGATAGAGAGAGAGGGAGGGAGGGAAGGAGGGAGGGAGGGAGGGAGGGAGGGAGGGAGGGAGGGAGGGAGGGAGGGAGGGGGGGAGTTATATGTGGCACAGTCTGGCTTCAAACTCATTCTGTGAACAAGTATTTTGAACTTATGAACCTTCTATATATTTCTCCACAAAGTGATAAATTGTTGTAAGCACATATGTTTTAGGAACCCAACATTTCTCTAGTTATGGATTCCTTTTATTTCATATTTATATTTCTCTTATTCAATTTTGTTAATTTTGTTAAGAGAGTGATGATACAGATAAAACTTCATTGAATTTTCATTTCTAATAGTTTTCTATAATTCATACAATGGCTGATTTGTACATTGGCCTGAAATTTTGGTGGGAATATTATCTCCCATATCAAATTATCTTGTCTTTGTTATTGTCTGACCTATGATGTAAATAGCATTGATATCCAGTTTTAATGCTTTGTCAACCGGCTTAAACAAATAGTTCCAAACTCATGGTTATGACAATAGCTCTGATTAACTTCTATGGGTAGTTAAACATAATGAATGGTAATGAACATGAGGAAGAAGGATGTTGACAGGAACATAGGAAGTGAAAGAGAAAGTGATTTCATGTGCTGTGCTGTATACATGTGAAAGGCTCTCTAATATCAAATGTAATTAGTGAAAACCTAAAATAAATAATGTAGAGTCTATAGAGATTTTATTTTAGTTTTAAAATTTCTCCACCTTTTTTTCTCTCTGACCCTCATTGTCATTTATCTTCTTTTTATTTATTTTGCATTCCCACCATAGTTTCCCTTCCCTCCTCTCCTCCCTGCACATCCCCCCAAACCCTCAGTTCAAACTACTTCTATATTTCCCTTCAGGAAAGGTCATGTCTCCCAAGGATATCAACAAAACATGTCATATCAAGTTGTGGTAAGACTAAGTACATCCCCATGTATTGTCTTTTAATAAATCTGCTTTATATTGTTTTCTTTTTATCCTTTATTTCATGACCATACGTCTTTAGTTTAGTACCTTGAAGAACAGATGTTTTCAAACATATATCCTATACGTAATATTACATTTATTATAAAACATATGAATTGAGTACTGAGTTATAGTTAATTTTAGTTATCATGTATTATATATTCTAATTTTGCATTTCATTTTCTGGGAGACTATTCAACCTATCTGCCTTAAGACAGTAAGACTATGAATGATCTCATCTCTACTTTGCCTGATCCTCATTGTCCATGTCCTATGTCTGACAAAAGGAACAAAATCTGCAATTTTGCATAAACTTGCATATATCTGTTTATTAAGAACCATTTATTTTATAATACATTGGAATTGTTTGAGATTAAATACACCACTAAGAATAAAAAGGAAAAAATCTCTTCTGTGTCTTGATTACAAAAAGCCCTTGACAAATATATGGCATAGATTATAGTTGTGTTAATGTGTTTTCACTATGATATTTTATGTTTAGAATGGTCTTTCTTTTCACGTAAATTCAAGCTCTAATGCAGGGAAATTTAAGTAACAAATTGGGATAGAAAAAAAAATGTATATTGATTCTGGTTACTGTACAAAGTGACTCCTATCACTTGGAGAGGATAAACCAAGAGTTTCTAAAGCTGGTTATCAACAAATACACTAAAAAATAAATAAACTGGGTTGAAAACAATAAAGTCATGTGCTGTACTTAAGTTTATTATAGTCATTGTTCTATGTTATCAGTGCATATATGATACGGTAATGCTATGGAAACGTTTTTCAATGCAAACTTTGTAGTGGAGAGAAGTCAAATAATCTACACAATGACAATAATAGATAGAGAATATGATGTTTTTCTTCTTCCTGGGTCTGGGTATCTTCACTCATAAACACTTTCAGGTTCCACTCATTCTCCCACCAATTGACAATAACTGAGTTTTTTTAGTTTGAGGTTTGGTTTGTTTATTTACAGCTAAATGAAATTCTATTGTGTAATATTTCCATATTTTGATTTTCCTTCCTCAAGTTGAAGGGCATGAATTTTTTACATTTCCTGGTAGCAATAAATAATCTAAAGCAAGTACCTGTGAAGTATGGTTTTCCTTGGGCACATGTCAGAATTATTATACCTCAATTGATTTTTGCTTTTTTGAAGTTATTCACAGTGATTTTCAATGTGACTGTATCATTTTTCAATCTCATAGCATTTGTTGTCAATTATTTTGGTCTTTTGTTGTTGTTGTTGCTTTTGTCTGTTTGTTTTCTTTTCTTGACCTTATGCACTCTGGGTAAGTTGAAATCTCTAACTAATTTTACTTCACAAGCCCTTAAGTGATAAAGATGTTAAACACCTTTATTCTGTTGTTTTTAAATATTATTTTACAACTCAACGCCAATTCCCTCTCCCTCCTGTCCTCTCACTCTCTCCACTTTCTCCCCGCCCTACCCCGCATCTATTCTTCAGACTTGGTGAGACCATCCATGGGGAGTCAACAAAGTCTCTCACAAAACTTGAAGCAGGACCAAGGCCATCTTCCCATATCTAGGTTGAGCAAGGTATTTCTCCTTAGAGAATGGTTTCCAAAGAGCAAGTTCATGCACTAGGGATAAATACTGGTTCTACTACTAGTGGCCCCACAAACTGCACTTGCCACAGACCTGTCATTCACATTCTGAGGGGCTAACTTGGTCTCATGCTGCTTCCCCACCTGTCACTCCAGAGTCCATGACCTCCCACTAGCTTGAGTAAGCTGTCTCTGTGGGTATCTCCATCATGGTCTTGGCCCCTTTGCACTTTTTTTTTTAAAAAAGATGGAACAATAAAGTATTAAAATGAGTGAAACAACCCAGACCAAACAAAGTACACATATTCTCTTTTATTTGTAGTTACTAGTTCTAAGTCATTCTGAAGAAGTAATTGCAGAAACCAAATATAAAAGGCACATGGTGGAAGGAAAAATGAACACAGGTGCTATAAACGGGAAATAAAAAGGGGGGTGGAATTGGGGCTGAAGGATGGAAATTAATGTAATGATATGAAAATAGTTAGATATATTATTAAAATGTATATATTAATATTATAAATTTATATGTGCAACATTAGTGGAGAAGAAATCACAAATTTGAGAGAGAATAGGGGTCTAGAGAGGAGTTACGGCGAGGAAAAGGAGGAGGACATGATGAAAGTGTAGAATTCACATATGAAAATCTCAAAGAAGGAAAGGAAGTGAGGACTGTTCTCCAAACTCAGGTCCAAAGTTGACCTCAAAGTTACTTTTTGTTAAAATACCTGTGCTGACCTGGTGACAAGTATGAAAACATATGTGAAGGCTGAATTTGCTATCACTTGGTGATATGTCAATCAAAATTACTGCATTTACTATGAATATATTAGTTTTGTTAAAATATGTAATCAAATATCTGTACTAGGGAAATCCCTGAACTTACATAATTGAACTCCTTTCTAAGTTTTTAGTTAAACATAAGAAAGGTTCAGTTTTTTTCTAAAATATTTTAAATCAAACATTACAAGTAGATGCTGATATTTATATTTCAAAGCTTTTTAGCTGTATTGGATGATATTTATACTTAGTAATGTCTGGATAACTCAATGATTT
This sequence comes from Microtus pennsylvanicus, assembly GCF_037038515.1. Lineage (NCBI taxonomy): Eukaryota > Metazoa > Chordata > Mammalia > Rodentia > Cricetidae > Microtus > Microtus pennsylvanicus. The sequence goes on along the minus strand of NC_134588.1, from coordinate 40,731,680 downwards.
TATGTTTTGCTAGTAAAGTATTGAAACAACATTCTTTTAATTTTTAGTCATTATTTGAGTGGTGGGCATAAAGAAATCCACCAATTAGCTCTCAAAATAGTACTGTTTTTTTTTCTCTCCCTGCAGAATATTTTTTCAAAAGAAAATTATTCCAAATGACTAAGACTACTGGATCTAATTATAGTGGGTTGCAAATATAATGTATGGAATATAAAAATGTGGGCTTTGATATCCAGGTACATTTTTTTAAGACAGTACATATTCTCAACCTTTATCAAGGAAGATAATGTGATGTTTGTGGCTTTGATTTAAAATAGAATAAAGCTGCAATGTACTCATCATTCAAACTATGCATTCATATATCCAGTTCCTTGATGATGCCATGTGAAAAATCACATGTAAACACATTTCTTATTTATTATTTTAGAAAAAAGTCTTTGAAGTATAATTTTCTGAAGTTTTATAGAATAGTGAACACAGCCAAAACAACTATTTCCAGAAAGACCTTTGAAGCAGACTTTATTTATTTATTTTTTTGATTATTTACAGGAAAATGAATGTCAGAGGAATGCTTTTTACTTAAACCAACATCAATTTGAACAGATTTTTAACTGGCTTTAAGAATTCTTAACACACACCACAGGTTGATCCCTTTTTCAGTGGTTTTTAGTTTATCAAACTTCATATTTTGCTTGTATCAAAGGATTATTGTGCATTTGGTCTTCTTTTTTAATCTTTGTCTCTGTGTGTGTCAGGGTGTTCTTGTGTGTGAGAAAGTGTACATGCCCCACATGGGTTAAAATCACCATGCAGGGGTGAAAATCCCAACACAGGGGTGAAAATCACAGGACAACCTCAGGTGTCTGCCCCTGTCTCCTTCGCTGCTTCAAAGGGGGGTCTCTGTTATTACTTACCCCTGTGTATATCAGGCTAACTGACTCATGAGTTTTCAAGAATGATCTTGTTTCCACCCCTTATTTTGATGAAACAGATTTTTCAAAACCGCTTTTGTTTTTTTTCTTTTTGTATTATTTATTTTACTTTTAAGTTTATAATGTAGTTAAAACAAGGAATGCTAAGAGTTGGAGAAACAGTTTTATCCAAGAAAAAAAATAGCAAGCGTTTGTCATTGATATTATTGTTTTATGTTTTTTTTTAATGAAACTGTTAAGGAGAGTTTTCTTAGTGGTTGTATAAATCCTGTTGAATGTTTATGATTTCAACTCTATCTGCTTGGAAGGGTCCTATTTAATTTATTTTAAAAATCTAAAGACTTTCAACTATCGGTGGTATTTATATATGCAAATCAGTTGAAATTTTGTTTCTCATTAGTCTGTTAGAAATTTATACTTGTCCAGATAGCTCACTCGGTCATGATTTTTCCTTTTTTCATGGATAGCAAAAGTTGAAGGGTTTAAATCCATTTTGCATTTGTGACTATATTATTGGATTAGGACACATTAATTTCCCAATAATTGGGACTTTTAGTAAACAACAGATTAATTTAGTATTCAAGTGCAGTGTTGCACTCAAGAGCTACTACTAAAAGTTCCTTATAGGTAATTTTGCAATATCTGTTAAGGATGTTATTAAGGTTTCTTGAAATTGATCTCTTAAATCTGGAAATTGAAGAAGGGTTTTAGGAAAACAACACTAAGAAGTGGGTAGTCAGAAAGATGCCAGAAATATGCTGTAATGAAAATTGTTGAAATGAGCATTGTCCAACACCTATTCTAAACCTCAAGGGTCCACAAAATTCATCTAACAGGAGATTTACATTATCAGTAAAACTGATTTAAGTCTAAGGTGTTTATAGATAAACAGGAAAATGAATTTCAAACAAAATACAATTTTCAACAAATTTGTGTCATTTAACAATCACTTTATTCACTAAAAACAGTCTCAAGCAGCACTTTCTAGATACCTACTTTGTGCTATGTACAGCATATTCTGTGTTAAAACGGATGAACATGTTCCTTATTTTAAAAATAGCAGAGACTTTTTCCACTGTATATGAGTATTTTCGGGCAAACAGTATATGACACTGGGAAACTTTCATCTAATCAAGCCCTGAATCAAATAAATGAGAGTCCAGCATGTGTCTATTACACAATAGTCAGGCTTCTAAACACAACTGAATTCTTGTGCCAGAACTGCCTCGTGTCATCACTTAAATTATGAGATACAAATATACCCCACTTATTTTCAAATATAAGATACATTTTAAAAGCTTTATTATTAGCTGTGAATTTTGGTTTTAACAAAGCAACATTCAAATTCTCAAATTCCAGCAATTAATTAATAGAATGACAAAATATTGTTTATTCTGTATTTTTAGCCTATTCTTTTTTAACTAAGTATATCCTTTCTTACTATGTTTTAAACCGGTGACTCTGTCTCTTTCTGTGTGTAGTATTCTTCCATTCTTGTCCTGATTTCTCCAAAATAATTGTTTAATATAGTCCTAAATTAATCATCAATGAATGCTTTTACAATATATGTAAGACGACCATTTTCTAGAAAGTTCGAAGCTTAGATCTAGTGATTTTTTATCAATTGCCATTTTTTTATTTACTCCAAAACAGTTGCACTAAGTGATTAAAAAGTGCAGTATTAAACATCTCTATGTTTTCACCTTATGAGATATGAGCAACTTTGCCAGAACCTCTTGACTTTCAAAATGAACTTATTCTACATGAAACAGTTGGAACATTGTGTCTAATAGACTTGAACTAAGCAGAAGTAACATTGTTTTCACTTGGATGTTTATGATTAGTTTCTTTGGACCAAGTAAAATGTATTGTGATATTGACCCTTGGATATGCATTATTGTGGTCAGTTTTCCAGCTATTCATCAAATTCACACATGAGCTGTTGTATGACTATCTCTTTACTGTGGAAACACAAAGAAATATTGATTTGCCTCAAATAGGGCACAGATGCCACACCAGACACCTAATTTGGCTTATGGCAGGGCAGAATAAAGCCAGACTGGAAGAGATATAGAGAGTAGGAAGAGTTAAGGAGACTGCCATGTAACTGCTGAAGAAGACAGAAGCCCCAGAACATTACCGGTAAACCATATGTCTCATGGCAATACATAGATTAATAGAAATGGGTTAATTTAAAAAAAAAGAAATGGGTTAATTTAAGATATAAGAGTTAATTAAGAAGAAGCCTAAACTATTGGCCAGGAAGCATTGTGAGTAATATAGTTTCTGTGTAATTATGTATGGTCTGGGTAGCCAGGAAACAAAAGAACAGTCTGCCTACAAAATAGCAGTGATACATCTGGGGTTAACATGCATGACCTCCAGTCATTTTGGGTCTGGGTGCTTATATGTCAGCTTGGGGTTAAGAGGAAAGTAGCTGAGAGTGAGCCAAGAGCTCAGCACTCCTGTCTGGGCAACTGTCCTGATAGGGTCAGCTAGGTGTTCAGAGGCAGGAAAATCCAGCAGATTCTCACTGCCATTCACAGAGATATTTCCAGGCTGCACAAAGTACAGCATGGCAGTTATAGCTTTTACTTAGCCAAGAAATAAAAAGGTTTCTGTGCTGCACACTGCTTCCCAGAGTTGAGATGGTGAGCATGGCTCCCACCCAGCAGTCTCAGTACTGGTGGTAAGCATACCTCTGCCATATTGAAAGGCTGAGAGAGGTGAAGCCAGCCACCAAGGCAGAAGCTATAATCCTAGCAGTATCACTTAGCTAATTAAAGACTTGTGCTCAGAAAAAAAGAGATATATACAGCAAAGAAAATTCAGAATTCAGATGAAAAAACTCTAAATATTTTACAATATGTTTCAAAAATGTATGTTGGCTTGGGAGTTTGAAGAAAAAGAATATAGATAGTTATAAAAGGAAATAAATTGTTTTAAAAATGACACAAAGTATTTTTTTGAGTTACAGTAAAAGTAATACATAAGAGTAAGGCAGTTATGGACTAAAGGATTAAAAGTAATAGAGGAAAAAATAAACCACATACAAATGAAAAATACATAGTATCTGGATTATGTATATTACTGTGTTTTCTTTTAAATTTGATTTCAGAGAGACATTTGATTCTTGGGGCTACTAATTTAAACCAACATAAAGGTATTTTAGCTTCAAAATTTGAATCTAAGAATATGTTTCTTTGGAAATGAGGTTCTGCTTTTGTTTCCACAGAAGATGAAAACTTGTGTATTCCTTCCTAGCTAATGTGGTTTAATGGAACAAGACCCTCTGAAAGGTCTCGATGAACCCTTAAAGTATTTCATCCAACAAACAGCAAGGAGCATTTTGATAAAAAACAATGCCCAAATTTCCAAAATGATTGTTTATAAATATTTGTTTCCATTTAAAGTAGAATATGATATGGAAATGAATACAATGGTACAGACTTTGGTCTATTGATACAAATTTAAGATCAATTTGTAACACTGTTGTGTATTTACAGTTCTGCTCTTGTTTAAGGTATTGTGGTTGTGCAGCTCATTTAAAAAGGTAATGTATAAGCTGGGCAGGGGTGGCACACGCCTTTAATCCCAGCACTTGGGAGGCAGAGGCTGGCAGATCTCTGCGAGTTCAAGGGCAGCCTGGTCTACAAGAGCTAGTTCCAGGACAGGCACCAAAGCTACAGAGAAACCCTATCTCGAAAAACCAAAAAAAAAAGTAATGTATAATTAAGAAATATAGATTAATAGGTAGTCATTTGTAATAGTCAAACTTGTACTTATATTAGTTAGATTTTCTAGATATATAGAGATATACTTAAGATACATTTCAGATTCTTCAAATATTTCACATACCTACAGAATATGACATTTAAAAGATTTTAAGAACTTAGACTTCTCAACCGTGAGACATGTCTGCTTCTGGCAGCACCATTACTTCAGAGATGATGGGCATCAAAGAAACTCATTATAGAATTTTCATTTAATGTGGCAAGGCAAGAAACTGCAATTACCTGGATTGTTTGATGGTATTCTCTATGAACTGGACATTCAGGACCTACAAAAAAAAAAAGACTGGAAAAATGACTGCTGAACTTGCCAAAAGGTGAGATAGTCCTTCAGGGTTCCTGCTTCATGAAAGAGTCTGCCGGACATTCTACAGGACACAGAAGAAAGCAACTGACAAACTTTGTCATTACAAGGTTAAAACAAATCTTCAAATTTCCTGCTTCACTGAAAAGTCTGTCAGATATTATGGGCATCTACATTGAAGATGTATACTCCAAAGTAACAAAAGAACTTTGGGTGAGTATCCAGGCAGCAAGATGTCTCTGTCAATTCTAGAACTTTCGAAGTTGCTTACAATATACTTCCTGTTTACTCAGGTAAAATATTCTTCTAGGAACTTTGAAGAGTTGAAGACAGAAAGTAAGAGGTTTTTTTTTTTTTCTTATTTAAGATAAAAGTTAAAATATATGTGAAACTTTCCAGATACAAATTGTCAAACATAATTCTTGCTTGATACCAGTTTGGTTATATGTAATTTTACTATGTTAAAGTTAAAATCTTACTTTTTATTTAGTCATAAAAGGGGAGATGATGTGGGATGTCCTTCTGTATATCTGTTGCTCTTATTGGTTAATGAATATTTCATCTATGGCAGGGCAGAATATAGCTAGGCTGGAATATATATAGATAGAGTAGGAGGAGTCAAGGAGATGCCATATAGCTGCCAAAGGAGAAAGACATGGGAATCTTACCCAGGTAAGTCACAGACTCATGGGGATACACAGAATAATATAAATTGTTTAATTTAAAATATAAGAGCTAGCTAACAAAATGCCTGAACTATTGGCCAAACAGTGTAGTAATTAATATATTATCTGTGTGATTATTTGGGTCTGGGAAGCTGGGAAACAAAAGAACAGTCTCCACCTACATTTTCCTATGGCATAAACAAAAATCTTAGAAGGAAGTTGACCTCACATCCATGCAATAAAATAAAATCAATTGTTTCTACAAATTCTGGCCCCATTGAAGCCATTCATCAAGTAACGTGCTACTTGTCTAGTCTTGTTTTCTCCATGTCTTGCCAAAAGTACACCAGATTTTCTGCTACAGGTACTAACCATTTATTTAGATCCAACCAAATAGTGGCAATGGTGGTTTCTTTGGATCGGCTTGGTGTATCTCAGCATCAGACAACTCAGAAGAAAGCAGTCTACTTCTGACCCTGATCTTGTAATTAAAACATGAAAATGCCCTTTCCTATCCATGAGGTGTCTCTCCATCTGCTACCTTTACTGTTCCTTCAGGCATTTGTGACAAATCTGTTCGAAATTGAAGTCTTAACTATATGTGATGAAACACTTTTTAAAAGAGGGCAGGCATGCTCTCTGAAAGACAATGAATAACCTATATTCCAATTAGCATGCCTTGATCTTCAGCAGCAAAGAAAAAAAGACAAGAAAATATGGTCAAGATCCAATAAAGCATGAAAGTATCTCACCACTTCTATATTTTTTAACAAAAGAACAATGTAAAGCACAATAGTGTTTGTTAGAGATACTACCCTATTTTCAGTCCAAAATGTTGTTATTGTTTATTTGGGAATTTCACATCATGTATCCTGATGACATTCATTTCTTAGTCCTTCTAGATTTGTTCCCTGTTTCAGTGTCCTGCTCCACAAAAAAAAAAAAGAAAGAAAGAAAGAAAGAAAGAAAGAAAGAAAGAAAAAAAAAAGAAAATCAAAAATTGTAGTGGGAGCTGTGGGCCGCCCCAGCTCCTGGCCGCCTGCTAGCTTATGTCCCGAAATAATTACACGGACACTGTATTCTTTTAAACACTGCTTGGCCCATTAACTCTAGCCCTTACAGGCTAATTCTCATATCCCAATCAACCCATCTCTAATAATCTGTGTAGCATCAGTTTTACCGGGAAGATTCTAGCCTATGTCCATGCTGAGTCAGAGTTCATTGCATCTGCCTCAGAGAGCAGAGCTATCACTTCTGCCCAGGAGAGGGGAGCATGGCGCCTCTGCTCCAGAGAGCAGAGCTGTCCAGTCTGAGCTCACTTCCTCTTCCTCCCAGCATTCTGTTCTGTTTACTCCTCCCACCTATGTTTTAACCTATGAGGCCAAGCAATTTCTTTATTACTTAACCAATGACCTTCCTTCATCAAAAAAATAAAATCCACAAGTCAAATTTGTGTGGCCAATATAATCACTAGATCATGATCAAACTCTTAGTAGTTTGCCTTTTAAAGAAAATCGAGCACTTTAACAACTGTACCTCACCAGAAGACCCTCAATTGTGAAGAACAACATTGCAGCATCCTTATCAATATTTTTAAGAGTGCTCTTTGATGTTTTCTTAACTAAGCTATTATTTTTTTTGGCAGGTGGAAGATGGTGGGTTAGGGTTTGTTACAGAAGACTTCTATATTTCTCTGCAGTCATCAATACCACTGCAACAGTCGGTTCCTGGTCATTTACAGTTGGTGGGAGTATGGACCATGACGTTTCTGGGGATAGCACAGACCATGGACAACTGTATGGTCTTCAGTGGTAACACACTGGCTGCGTTTAATCATCTATATCATTACCATTTTATCCCCTGAGGCATCAGGCTCTCTCTCTCTCTCTCTCTCTCTCTCTCTCTCTCTCTCTCTCTCTCTCAATCATAGTGTCTGTTAATCTCTCTGGGAAGAGTTGTTATGATCTCACAACTCATGCACAAGGGCCACACCCATACCTGTGTGGTGTTTTCTTTCTGAACTGGTTACTTGATTATGACAATCTTAAGACCAACAATGTGACTCAGTCTTCTGAAAGAGCCTTTTGCTGGGAAATATATTCTACCCCAAGTATGCTTTGAGGGGCAAATATATACTGGTTGCACTGATGCATGACTCCTCAACTCAGGTCACACTTAATCTTTTCCATCTGAACTCTTTTGTCATGATATTTTATATGAGCTCTTATTTATATGTGAAAGCTCTAAAAAATGTTCTCCAGCACTGCATTTTGTTTAGTTTTTCTTTGGTTGCTATAGGAAGACAAATATTGTTACATAATCTCTATTTTCTGGGCAGCAGTTTGGGACCCACATCAGTCTCAATTCTGTATCAATCTCAACGATGTAAATTAGAGACAAGGTGGTAAAATGAGGAATTGTGGTCCAAACTACATAGGTTACCATGGGAATATTCTCTCAAATAGATGTGATTGGGCCATGCCATTTTGGATTTTCTGGTAAGAAATGAGAAGGAAAGAGGTAGAGGCAGAACTTACTTGGAAAAGACAGTGGAGCAGGCTGGAAGAGACTGGCTTTCCTTCGAGAAGACCCTCTTGTCTACTTGACATTAATTGAATTCCTCTGTCATTATTTATTTAGTTTTTATCACAATATGATTTACATGTTAGTCCAAATCATTTGGAACTGCCAGACACTTCAATAGCTCATACAAAATATTAGATGGCATTCTATTATGTGTACAACTATAATACATCAATTAAACATATAATTAAAAATCAATGGTACGAAATAGAGCTATTCTTTATACATAAAGAATATAATATTTTTGAACATCTTTCACAAATACAGTGTTTCTTCCATGTGATTGTTGTTGTTGTTGTTGGTTTTGGGGATTTTGAGACAAGGTTTCTCTGTTTAATATTCCTAACTGCCTTAGAACTAGCTCTGTAGACCAGACTGGCCTTGAAATCACAGACATCCACCTGGCTCTGTCTCCTGAGTGCACGTGCTGGGATTACTTGTGGGTATCACCACCACCAGGCAAGATAAGTTTTTGGAATTTAAGCCATTTCTCATTTGTATAGTGGTGAGCATCCCCGCCTATCATGCGGGAGACCGGGTTTCGATTCCCCAACAGAGAGCAAAAAATAAAAAAGAAAAAAAAGAAAAGAAATGAAATGAAATTTAAGCCATGTAGTGATACTCTTCCTTTAGTATTGAATAATTTTATAAGGACACTTATAATACATAAAATAGTTTAAATTTCTTTTTTCTTTTTTTTTTTAATTTTCTAGACAAAATTCACTCTGTAGCATTGGAGCCAGTCCTGCAAACTAGCTCTTGTAGATCAGGCTGGCCTTGAACTCATAGAGATCTGCCTGCATCCTCCTCCTGAGTGCTAGGGTTAAAGGAATGTGCCACCATCACCCAGCTTAAAATTTATTTTATTAAGTGAAGGGCATGGAGTTTTCATGGGTATGTATATATAGTAAAGATGAAATTTTAAACAAATATTTTCATCAATTTTATTCTTTTCTGTTTTTTTTTTCTAATTCTCCATTGGTGACTGATCTCAGAGTTTATGTATGCTCTACATGTTATACTTACTACTGAGTCACATTATCTTATACTGTAGAACTTTAAGCTGAGGCTTTTCAGCAGTAGTGTTCCCCCCTCCCCTGGAAACCAAAGACCTAACAACTACACATGCACATACTGAAATGTTGGGAACTTTCCATCTCCTTGAGTACTTGTGAATATTCTCCAAATAGAACTCAGTTATTGAACAGGGACAAGATCACAGTTAGGTGTTGACTCAGTTCCTGGTGTTTTCATTCAGTCCCTGGGAAAGGGTCAAAACAATGCTCAAATGTTTCCTTTTACCTCATCTGATCTGGCAACCATTCTCCAGCCAATTACTGGTAATAGCCCTTTGAATAAATGAATCAAAATAGTTAAAGAACAACCCCCAGCCTCACCCCTTGTTTCTGTGGCTTTTTGCTTTAAAGGTAGCCTGTATTCGCCATTCGGGTTCTTTCTGGCTTCTTGAGTGCTGAAAGACCCCATTGCGACAGAATTAATTAAAATCCTCAAGCTTTTACATCAACTGTGATGTGAGGGTGGTCTCTTGTGGCAACTCCTCTTTGGTGATTGGACTCCAGAATCCAACAATACCTCTAACTATCAGATGTGAATAATTACTTTTATATCATACATTGTTTTCATATCCCAAAGTGTGAATATTTGAGTATTCCCACTCTATCTGTTTGACTTGCTAACACTTACAGTTCATTAATAATAGAGAAAAATTGTACTCATTTTGTGCAAGGAACTATGAGAATCATGTTTATTTCTGAGCCAAGCTTTAGATGGCATCTCAATGGGAGCAGATGGTATATAACAGTTGAATCTTGGTCATGTTGTAGAGATTCTGACAGGTCCATAAATTTTTGTTAATAAGTTCGCTTGACATCAAAAACTACAACCCTTGTTGGGCCCTACTTGTCAGAAGTTGCAGTCTACCAAAGCATGGCAGCTTTCTATATGCTTGCAACATGGAGGACTCTTTCCCTCCCTCCAATGGGATTACTGCTCTCTACTTGCTCTCAAATGTCTCTGGGCCAGATGACTGATATTATCTGAAAGTCCGCTCTCATCCTGGATGCCTGATTTATCTTTAATGTGACCCGTGGCATAGTTTCCATTTAGAATCCTTTCCCTTGCTGCACACATGGTAACTAAGAGTTGTACTAGGACTTTTGCTATAGGACCCTGCTGCATTATAGGAAGACTTTAATGCAAGTTATGGTTTAAAAAATGGCTCCTAATCCTATCCATTTCCTATACTCTACAATAAAGCTGAGCTAGCTCACTGATTCCAAAGAGCTGTCCCATAGCCATCCCAACCCTGATCTCTGCTTCTGCTCCCTCCACCCTCATGAACCAATGCATTGATCTTTTTTTTTACATTTTTAATATTTATTTATTTATTTATTAAAGATTTCTGTCTCTTCCCCGCCACTGCCACCCATATACCTCCCCCTCCCCCAATCAACTCCCCCTCTCTCATCAGCCCAAAGAGCAGACTGGGTTCCCTGCCCTGTGGGGAGTCTAAGGACCTCCCATCTCCTTCCAAGTCTAGTAAGGTGAACATCCAAACAGCCTAGGCTCCCACAAAGCCAGTACGTGCAGTAGGATCAAAACCCAGTGCCACTGTTCTTGACTTCTCAGCAGTCCTCATTGTCCGCTATGTTCAGCCAGTCTGGTTTTATCTCATGCTTTTTCAGACCCAGTCCAGCTGGCCTTGGTGAGTTCCCAATAGGACATCCCCATTGTCTCAGTGTGTGGAAGAAGTAGAACCAAAAACGCTCCTAATGACAAAAAAGCTTATTATTTAAAGTGATCATTTCAGGCAAAGTATCTCTTTTACTCTGTTGGATTTCAAATTTCCATGGGAAAAATAAAGAAAAATAGTCAAAGACACACAATTATTTTGCTTATGGGGATCTAAGCTCAGGAACTCCAAATATTTGGTATTGGGCAAAAAGTCTGCCTGACCTTTGCCTTGTTAAGATATTTTCATTTCAGTGGAGGTCAGATAAATATGCCTTCCCCTCTGGAATTAAAACTATGATTTTTTTTTCTGCCATGCATAGTGGCATAAAATTCTAGTACTTGGGGGTACAAAAACATGCAGATTTCTCTGAGTATGACACAAGAATTATCTACAGAGTCAATTCCAGGACAACCATAGCTGCATAGTAAGACCCATTCTCAACAAAACAAAACAAAAAGATAACACATCTATGATTTTTATAGTAGAATTACGGGTTGTTAAAAAAACACATGGGAAATTTAGTGTGAATTAAAGTGCTGGTGCCTATACTCACAAAATGTGCTAAATTTGCTCAGATATTAGAATCATAAATAAATATCTCCCAGTTCATAACCTACTTCTAGAATGAGTTAAACTTTAATCCATTTATGAATTCAGTTGTGTGTGAGCTTGGTTTTGATTTGTTTGCTGGCTTGTTTTGATTTTTGCTATTTTTGAGACAGAGTTTCTTAGTTTCTCTGCATAGTCTTGGCTTTCCTGGAACTTGCTCTGCAGTCCAAGCTGTCCTCTAACTCACCAAGATCCGTCTGCCTCTACCTCTTGAGTGCTGGGATTAAAGGCATGTACCAGCACCACCTGAGTGATGAAGTCAGTTGTTTATATTAGTCACATTTTACTGCTGCTTAGCAATAACAACTATTTTGAAGTCATTTTCTTTACATATTGGATATATGTCTAGTTTTTGTATCTGCTAGTCAAATGTTATGCTATGATAGACCGAGGATAGTTTTAGCACTATGGCTCTGCTTCAGAATATTCAGCAGGGATTGCTGAAGGCACCTGTAGGGTAAAGTTCTGCTCAGTGTGTCTGATCAGGCTCCAGGCTGGAGTTATAACAATTGCCAGGAGGAAGTTTTCATATCACAGATGATGATCAGACCCCTAAGGAGTCAAATCATTCGGGTGTGCAGTGATCCTTCATTTATATCCAGTTACTTCTCACTCTGTTGCGCAACACAAATTACTCAGTTAAGCCCACAGTCTTGTGGACAGGGAAATAAATTTCCTAAGAACCAGGAGAAGTTGAAAGGTTATTTTTAACAAGACTTAAATCAATATCAACTTTTAAAAAGATTTTTATTCCTACGTTAATGAATATGTTATAAATTTTCACTGGTTAGATATCCTTGGCAGAAATAGAAAGATAGGGACAATTCTTGTAACACATGTTAGCATCCTGAATTAATAGACAGTGATAACTGAGACCAATTTATTATACATCAGGGAAATAATATTTCAATGTCTCTTCATGGTTCTATAGAGATAACAAGATCAAAATATTAATAAACAAAACATTTATGATTGCTTCACAATATTTTAGAGGTATCATATGTAATATGTTAATATTCAGAACCAGGAACAATAATAAAAGCAAACATATATATATATATATATATATATATATATATATATATATATATATATACACATACACACACACACACACATATATATATATATATATATATATATATATATATATATATATACTCACATATGGGTATGTGTTTGTCCTTTAAAAATCAGTTTATATATGTCGCAATAATATTCAAAGTAAAACAGGATATCAGTTGGGAGGCATAGGAGAGGTTGTAGGAAAGTTACTAGAAGTGGGTTCTAGAGGACAGAAAGTGTTGTAATTTTTTTAATTAAAAATTAAATCACATGTTCATATTTTCTCATTTAAGTCTCCAAAGGTCAATGTCCATGATTGAGATAACATTGATAGTCTTTTGTTTTCTCAGAATATGACCTAAAAATTATTTACCATAATCAACTGCCTGATACATGCAACTTAAAAGTGATATTCCAAACATTGAATAATTGATAGAGGAGGATCATACGTCTATTGGTTACTCTGATGTGAGGTGCGGTGGGCTGTGTTCCTGCTGCCCCAGCTCCCGGCCGCCTGGCTAGCTTATGCCCCGAAATAACAACACATAAATTGTATTCTTTTAAACACTGCCTGCCCCATTAGTTATAACTTCTTATTGGCTAGCTCTTACATATTGATCTAAGCCATTTCTAATATCCGTATTGACACTTGAGTGTGGCTTACCGGGACGAATCGGGCATCCATTTCGGAGAGGAGAGTCATGGTGACTCCTGACTTGGCTTCTTACTCCCAGCATTCTGTTCGGTCTACTCCGCCTACCTAATTTTCTGTCCTGTTAAAGGCCAAGGCAGTTTCTTTATTAACCAATAGACATATGACCCTCTTCCATCAAATAATTAGTATTTAAAATTTTCTCATCTTACCATTATGTGTAACTTTCATCTGTTTTAAAACAATGTATTCAGTACACACATATATAGTAAATCTTGTACACTAGACTGCTGTTGTCCATTGTCTAAGACCCCTTCCATGAGATGAAACCCATACTGATTCTGCTTGACTAATCAAGAACCTGAGACGTAGGGGAAGCCATGACCAAGGGGAAAACCTAACATTGCTATTCTACTAAAGGTATATAGCCATTAATTATTCCTAGCAATACCCTGCTAGATGATTGCATTCTTCTGGCATCATCAGAAAAGTTTAGTGCCCATGTGGCCAGAGTCCATGTCATTGCTGTGTCCTGCCCAAGGTCGTTGGTCTTCTCCCATTTCACACAGCTGAACTACCCCTTTGTAGCTGAACTACTACTCTGGCATGCAGCTGTGCACCGTTTGGCTGGCCCACCTCGTGGCAACTTGGCAATTTAGCTTTTAGCTGAAATTCCTCCACCACTTCTCTGGCTTCTGCCAGAACTGCTCTAATCAGGCTTAGCTCTGTCTCCAGGGTGCAGGGACTGCTCTGACTTGAGTTCTCAGTTCTTATCCACACATTCCGGGCCTGAGGTCTGGACAGTAACCTCCCGGCTGGCGACTGCCTGCAAGCTCTGGGTTCCTTGATATTTTCCCCAATTCATACCTTCTCTATATACAAATGTGCTGCTCTTAATTAACTAAATGTGTTATTAATTAAGTCTCAGGTAATTAATTCAGGTACTGATCTAGGACCTGCCTTACTGCTGCTACATCGACACCTGCTGGCCACAAATAGCATAAAATATCTTGGGGTAACTCTAACCAAGGAAGTGAAGGATCAATTTGAATGGAAGGATCTCCCTTGCTCTTGGATTGGGAGGATCAACATAGTAAAAGTGGCAATTCTACCAAGGGCAATCTATAGATTCAATGTAATCCCCATTAAAATCCCATTGAAATTCTTCACAGATCTTGAGAGGATATTAATCAACTTTTATGGAAAAACAAAAAACCCAGGATAGCCAAAACAATCTTATACAATAAAGGAACTTCTGGAGGCATTACCATCCCTGACTTCAAACTCTATTACAGAGCTTCAGTATTGAAAACAGCTTGGTATTGGCATAAAAACAGAGAAGTCGATCAATGGAACAGAGTAGAAGTTTTAGTATCTTATGGCACGCATTCACCATTTGTTAGGGAGATGGTAAAGACATTGGATTCAATCAATAAGGTTAATTAACATGATTGGCTTCCATTAATCTCAGAGGTACTTGAAAATGGGCTGTTGATAATGTAATTCAACCAATGGGCCCACTACAATCTGGTATTCCTTTGCCTTCCCTATTGCCTAAACGATGGCATCTTATAGTTATGGGTTTAAAAGATTGTTTCTTCATAAAACTTTACAAGAAAATGACAGAGAAAAATTTGCCTTCATAGGGTCTACTTATAATTCTCAGCCTACTAAGAGATATCAATGGAGGATCCACGCACAGAGAACATTAAATCCACTCACAGGGATTATTAAATAGCCTGCATGTTGGCCACTGGAAATACTATGTAAGCAATTTCATGAAAAAGTAGAACCTAACAAAGCAATATTACAAAACAGGTAATATGACCCAGGAGAGAGCCAACCTTCAAGGGGAAATATGTGACATTCCAAACCATTACATAAAGTTATTAAATGTCCCTGAATTCTAGATTCCTCTATTCTTATCACTCAATCTCTTTTGTGATGACCAGTTTTGGGGACACCCAGATTTGTTTGTTATTAAAAGTGAGTCACAGTGCTTTCCTGCTCAGTGTCTGTCTTCTATAGAAATTTCTATGTGGTCTGTTTAGCAGGTAATTTTGTGAGATTGACTCTACATAATTTTGACTCTTAAAATAAAGAGTGAATGTTGTCACTCTAAGGCCTCATGGTTGGGGGAATGGAAAGATCATTCCATAGACCTGACCGTACAGAGAAATTACACTGCTGAGGTGTTTTGGAAATGAATCCCACTTTGACGGGAGAATCATGGTCTCACAAGGATTCCACAGATATGACAGCGACTTTTCCAAAAGGCAAGTCTTCCTGCAGTTCTGTAAAAGAGGTTCCCCATAAGTTATTCACTTGTGGGTATGCCTTTGTGAATCTGTGTGCTGTACATTTATTGTATAGTCTTGTGAGTGCCATTTTTTTAGTTAATTAAGGGGGGAGAAGGAATATATCTGGAACTGATGTGATACTCTTCTTCATGAGGACCAGCTTTAATGATAACAGAGCCACAAATCAAGCTTCTGAAGAAGTAAAATAACCTACAATCCTACACAGCTGTGATAAAATGAATCACAATACCAAAATATTGCTCTAACTGCAAGGGTGCAGTGTTCATACACAACAGCCATTTTATTGGATAATAAGAAGCAAATCATGTCTGGTACTAGAAACCCAGCTAACTACCCAGATCTAGTGTGGAATAAATATCAGAAGATATGTGAAAACCACCATTTTATTAAAGCAATGTAAGCTATAACTACACTATAAATATTTGTTCATCGACCTACAATTATGTATAATCCTCAGTTCTCATCAAGGAATCTTCTTTTTGTAGCACAGAAGACCACCATAGAAAATGCTAACCAATAAAAACTGAGATCTCAGTCCAAAAGAATACTATAAAACTCTTGCAGTAAAAGCTTGAGGATCATTGTGGATGATGAGACATTAAGAATTCAAAAGCCATAGAAATAGGGAGTTTGTTTTGAGATTATATTTCCTATGAAAGTAAGAAACTGCATCACTCAAGCTAACACAATGCATTTCAGAAATCTAAAAAATGCAAAGAACAGGAGAAATAGTCCTCTGCAGGGAAGGGCATACCAAGTGATTTTTAAAACCAAAGGTTCAGCCCTGAGAACATATAAAAAAGTAATATTTTCAGACTGAGAAGTTTTGTAATTATATATTTAGGAATAAAGATACATGTGTATATATATACATAATCATGTAATAAACAAATATGCATTTATTTAACAACAACTAATAAAAACTAAACTATAGGCCATTAATTTGAAAGCAAGTAAGGAAGGACAAATTAGAAGGTTGAGGGAGAGAAAAGAAAGAGAAAATTATGTAACTGTATTAAAATTTTAAAAAATAAAAGAAATAATAAAAAGTTATATTTTTCAAAAAAGTACAACTTCCTTCTAAGTGTTCATTCTAGTGGTTTATTCTGAATCATATATTCAACCATGGCATTTACTGTTTTTCAGATATTTGGTCTCCATTGGTAGGCCAGTCTTTCTTTTCCTTTGTTTTCCATTTTAAAATACTCAATTAACTTTGAAGATGTTCCATTAAGCTTTATTATACTCATTAAACTAAAAGAGTAATTGCTACTTTATACACAGGCATGAACATACACAGACATGTCACAGAAACATTTTAATGGTGGCCAAGAAATTGAATTACCGTCACTGTCCATGAAGCAAGTTTAGATTATATTTGATACAGTCATTCAGAAATAAAAGCTTTATATAACCTACCAAGTGATTTGTTAAAAAAATTTATTTGATTAGTTTATTCAAACACTAAGTTTTAGAAAAATTTCTACAACTGAGTTTTTAGAGAGTTTATGTTCAATCCTTTTTTGCAATATTTTCAATATAGCATTTTATTTAAAAATATATTTTTACTGGTAATGAAAATAATTTCATTGACAGTATAAAATGTATGATAATATAAATCCATCTAATTCTCTATGCTTTAGCATAATAATGGTAAAAATAATATTATTTGAGCTTAGGCATATTGTTCTTTTTAAACATTTTTTTTATTTGAAGCAACAAGATAATGTTTTTATAAAGCATCATGACTAGAAAGTAACACATTATGTAAGTGTACAGAATCTTTCTAGTGAAGAGCACAACCTGGAATATTTTGTAAAAATTTTATTTTACTCTAAGTATCATCATTTATATCACAATAACACTAAGATAATACAGATTTATAAAAGTATACAGATAGATTCTGAAATATATCTTTTGGCAAGGAAAAAGTAAAATAAAAACAAAATAACCTTGCCAAATCTCTTCTTGTAAAAGTTTCTAAAAAGTTTAATTTTCTAGTAGATGAATGCTTACAGAGGGAATAATTAAGCAACTAAGTAAAGCCTGCAAGGATAATGTACAGGACTGATAACCTGAAATATAGAAACAGGAAATATCAGAATTCATCTCCATTTTTATCTATAACCCATGATAGAGTCTTGAGGTTGGATTTTAGTCACTGTCTGGCAATTAGTGAGCTAATTAAAGTCAGGTCTTTGCTATACTCAAATTTATATAAAATGATATATAAATTTATGTAAGATATATTTTCCAAACTTTGAACTAGCTTACATAGTACAGCCTTTTCTTTGTTCTTTTAATATTTTATTGCCTTCTATTAGTAATGGGGCTAATTATGACATTTTCATGCCTGTGCAAATACAGTTTGGTCGTGCTTATCCCATAACCACCTCCCACAACTGTACATTTCTTTTCTCTTCATAAGCAGGCAAACTTCTGTTTTCTTCATTTGCTTGTTTGTCTGGACAATACATTGATTAGAACATGCATAGATTAGATAAAGTTTGTTACAAGCCTATGTTCCTTACCAGTGGTTAGTCTGCTGAAGCCAACATCTCCTTCTGTCTCACCAACCTCTACATTTATATAAATCCTCAGTAACTGGTGGGACCTTCCAGTAACTCCCCATGTAGTGACCGAATATTATCAGGTCCAGTCTCTAGAACAATTTGTGATGTGGAATCAAGAGTGAAACAGCTACATCATACTGTTCCTCTCCCAATTTACCCTGGGTCTTACATTCTTTTCCTACTTGTTCTTAGTACTTCATTCCTTGGAGAGAGATCTTGTGGCTTCCCCATTTGTGATAAGGCACTAAGCAGCTGTATGGTTGCTAAATTACAACCAATCACATTTGAATCTCTGCAATCATTGAAGACCAGTGTTCCCCCCCAAAAAAATAATGCTTCTCTGAGCAAAAACCAGCACCACTGTTCTTTGTGGACAAACATAGTTATTTAGAAAAGAATTTGACAGGCACATAATGCACTTTTAGCAAAACAACATCAGTGTGATATTGTTTATTAAGAGTCAGTGGGGTAGCCAATGTCTTTAATTTCATTACTCAGGAGACAGAGGTACATGGATCTTTGTGAGTTTGAACCTATCCTGATCTACATAGGATGTTGCAGGACACATGTGGATTTTTCTTTCTGGCCATCTTGCTCCCAAATAACAATATTGAGACTTCTTATTAATTATGAAAACTCTGCTGATAGCTTGGGCGTTTAAAAAACTATCTCTTATAACTTAAATTAACCAATTTATATTCATGTATATTTTGTCAAGTGACTCATGGCTTCTACCTTTTTTATCACGTCTGTTCCCTCTGTGTCGGCTTGCAATTCTGCCTTCTTCTTTTTCCCTGAATTCTCTCTACCACCCAAATCCTGCCTAGCAATTGCCAGCTTAGCTTTTTATTAAACCAACCCGAGTGACACTTCTTCACAGTGTATTCCACTACACAAGGAAAGGAAATACTACATAATAATAGACCCTGCCTCAAAAACCTATGGAATTAAAATATGTGCCTTTCTGGGGAGATCAATAATGATCTGAAACAGCAGAATGTATAAAGGTACCAGTGTCATGGAAATGAAATTTTCTGCAAAATAAGTCTTCAGAAGCAAAACACACAACCTGTTTTCCAGATATGGCAAGACTGTATATCAAGCTGACAGAGGAACTTGGCACATAATGTATAAGCTGCTCCCATATGAAAATATGAAGGAATCATGTAGAACAATTTGGCATGGTCAAGGTCTTCCTGAATAAAAGCCAGAAGAAACCATCAGTTAAAATGAGGCTCTAGTTGTGGAGGGAAATGCAGTGTTTGAAGGGTTGTGGGCAGCAACTTTAATGAAGAAGCATTTGTATAGATTCATGATTTTCTGATTTTTAATCCTAATTGAAGAAGAGTAAGAGCATGTCATAGATATTTTTCACATTACATACGATGAAAAGTAGAGAAAGGTTGGTGCCAAAAAGGATGTGTCTTCAAAGACCATGCCAAGTAGACAACATCTACCTACAAGTCCTAGCTCTTAATGGTATGAGCCTTCAAATGCTGCCAAAAATTTAGAACAAAGTTGTTAAAACATGAACCTTTATTGAACATTCAAGTTCATATCACAAAGACAATATGCCCTCTCAAATAAAAAGTACTTCTATTTTTATTTTTAAAAAGAGTATTTTATTTGTAATTCTAGTTTTTTATTTTATCTTGTGGGGAGGAAATGATAATCAAAAACAACAATACAATACAAATAAAAAAAACTCACATGAACACCTTTCTTCGATATTTTATTCTAATTTGTTTGTATATTAAGACATTTCAGTACCTCTAAAAATTTTGACATACCGATGAAGATGTCTATCAGTGTTCTTTTACTAGTTTAACAATCTGAAGAGTTTCTTCACTTCATGACACAAGGAACCTTAGAAGACACATTACATTCCTCTCTTTGGTTGTGTACTGTTTCTGACAAGGTAATATGAATGTTAATGTATCTTTCAACATGATGTCTATCATGATGGATGAAGAGGGTACTCAGTCATGTCTTCCATGTTTAGTACATTGCATTACTACCTCACTGTGGCTTTAGTCTGCAGCTCAGTACTTCTCCCAGGAACCTATAGCTGATATATTCAATGTCAGTAAAAGGAGAATTTTCGTGTTTCAGCTTTACCACTGCAATAATAAAACTATATGATGTAAGAGGCTTAAGGGAATCTGTATCTTCAAGGACCTTAGAAGCTCAAAGTCAGGCTATACATAGGTTTGCTTCTTTCTTTGGCCTTTTATTGTTATTATCACATTACTGTCTCCTTGCTTTATTTTCACAACCCTTTATGTATATACAGGAATGATTTTCCTTCCTCTTTAAGGACGTTAATCACATTGAATAAGAGCATACTCTTTGTAATGTCATTTTACAGCAATTACTCTCTTAATTTGGAATTATGTTGTAGGGATAGGTGATGGATTTGAAGAATAGTTAGTTATAGTTGTTTTCTTTAGTTATGATATAAATAAAATAGATGTAAATATTGTAATTTTTACTTGATAACTGTTTTGTTATATGTAATTTTGCTATGTTAAAGTGAAAGCCTTTCCTTTTTGTTTAAACAGAAAAAGGGGAAATAATAGAGGAAGGTCATTGGTTAAAAAAATAAAGAAACTGCTTGGCTGGCCCTCATAGGTTAAAACATAGGTGGGTGGAGTGAAGAGAACAGAATGCTGGGAGGAAGAGGAAGTGAGCTCAGACTCGACAGCTCTGCTCTCTGGAGCAGAGGCCATGCTCCCCTCTCCTGGGCAGACGCAATGAAGCAAGCTGCCAGGTCAGACATACTGAAATTTTCCCGGTAAGACTGATGCTACACAGATTATTAGAGATGGGTTGATCAGGATATGAGAATTAGCCTGTAAGGGCTAGAGTTAATGGGCCAAGCAGTGTTTAAAAGAATACAGTTTATTACAAATAATACTGCTATGAACATAGTTGAACAAATGTTTTTTGTCATATGATAGAGCATCTCTTGGGTATATTCCCAAGAGTGGTATTGCTGGGTCCAGGGGTAGGTTGATCCCGAATTTCCTGAGAAACCGAAACACTGACTTCCACAGTGGTTGCACAAGATTGCATTCCCACCAGCAATGGATGAGGGTACCCCGTCCTCCACAGCCTCTCCAGCAAAGGCTATCCTTGGTGGGAGAAGAGTGGGAGGAGGGGGAGGGAAACGGGAGGCTCGGAGGAGGTGGAATTTTTTTTTATTTTCCTTTTATCAATAAAAAAAAAAAGAAAAGAAAAAAAAGAATAGTCATAAAAAAAAAGAATACAGTTTGTGTGTTGTTATTTTGGGACATAAGCTAGCCAGGCGACCAGGAGCTGGGGAGGCAGGAACACAGTCCACAGATCCTACAACAGATAGGACTTAAATAAATAAGTTTGAGAGGACACTGTTCATACTATGAAAGTCTGAGGTTCTAAACCACACATGGTTATTTTGATATGCCTTGTGGATGTAATGAGAGAACTGTTTCCAAAATTACTCCAAGAAAACAATTTTCTGAAATGCTTTATCAATCATAATACAGAAGTAGTCTCTTATCTACAAATTTTTGGACACTTAGGACCTCTATAATAGTCATTAAACTCTGTTAAGCATTGAGTTAAGTTGCCTGTGATGAGTCATATTTACCTACCTTTTTCTATCATAAAGAAGATTATGAATAGCCAAGATAATACATACTAGGAAAAAATAATACTTCTGGGGATTAAAACGAAAGTCCAGCAAGTAAAAATTGTAATGGATGACAGTCAAGCCTCACCAATTCTCTTATTGCCTACTTGTTGTAAGAACTAAAAGCAGATTTTAAAATTAGTTAATTAATTGAATACTTCAGCATATATAGTAGAAAAAGAACTTACTTGAAGGAATATGAGGAAAGGTTTGCAATTTTTAAAGCAACCTCTAGTGGTATATTATTTGTGTGTTAATAAATAAAGCTTTTCTGAGCATCAGAGGGCAAAGCAGCCAAACTAGTTAGCTATACAGGCCAGGGAATGGTGGCACACACCTTTCATCCCTGAATTTTGAGACAGGAACAGACATATCTGAGCCTGCCTCTTTTATTAACTCAGACATATCTGAGTTAAAGGCCACCCAGGATAGATCCAGAAACAGTTGCAAGTGTGGTGGTTCACACCTTTAATCCCAGTAATGTTGATTCACCCACCTTTAATCCCAGCCCTAGGGAAGTGGAGACAGGAGTGAGAGGGCTGGGAAGAGAGAGGAAGAGAGAGGAACTCACTGAAATGTGAACTCTGAGATTGGTGGAGAGCATTGCAGGATTGTCCCTTCGTTTGTCTGCGTCTTGGGAGAAGTAAGATCTCTCTAGCGTCATGGCTAGTTTGCTATTTTTTTTAAATTATTTATTTATTTATTTATTTATTTATTTATTTATTATTTCTGCCTCCTCCTCGCCACTGCCTCCCATTTCCCTCCCCTCCCCCAATCCAGTCCACCTCCCTTGTCAGCCCAGAGAGCAATCAGGGTTCCCTGCCCTGTGGGAAGTCCAAAGACCACCCACCTCCATCCAGGTCTAGTAAGGTGAGCATCCAAACTGCCTAGGCTCCCACGAAACCAGTACGTGGAGTAGGATCAAAACCCCATTGCCATTGTTCTTGAGTTCTCAATAGTCCTCATTGTCTGCTATGTTCAGCAAGTCCGGTTTTATCCCATGCTTTTTCAGACCCAGGCCAGCTGGCCTTGGTGAGTTCCCCATAGAACATCCCCATTGTCTCAGTATGGGAGCAGCCCTCCCGGTCCTGAGTTCCTTGCTTGTGCTCTCTTTCCTTCTGCTCCTGATTTGGACCTTGAGATTTCAGTCCTGTGCTCCAATGTAGGTCTCTGTCTCTGTCTCCTTTTATCACCTAATGCCATGCTCAACTTCCTTAGCAGCATTCAGGGAAATGCAAATCAAGACAACTTTAAGATACCATCTTACACCTGTCAGAATGGCTAAAATAAAAAACACCAATGATAGCCTTTGCTGGAGAGGTTGTGGAGAAAGGGGTACCCTCATCCATTGCTGGTGGGAATGCAAACTTGTGCAACCACTTTGGAAAGCAGTGTGGCAGTTTCTCAGGAAACTCGGGATCAACCTACCCCTGGACCCAGCAATACCACTCTTGGGAATATACCCAAGAGATGCCCTATCATACAACAAAAGTATAAGCTAGTTTGCTTTTTTGATCTTCAGGCTGAACCCCAATATCTGTCTGTGAGTTTTTATTATTTGGGATACAGCAAACAGTGTGTCTTTTCCAAGCCTAATGTTCTCAAAGCTTTTTATAGGGTACTTGGGTTATAATGAATCAGGTCTGAAGACAGAACAGGGTCCTGGCATGTTATAATAAATGATGAAGCATGTGACTAAACACAAAGTTTGCAAGCATCACTGGTCTCATGCTCTTCTTCAAGGAGAGCAACACTGGGAGCAATGCTCAAAAATATGACTTTCATAATACTTTCATTTATTTGGGAGGATGTAAATATTTTTCTAATATACACATCATTCCCTTATACATCTTACATGTTTAGGGGATAGTCAATCTCATTATGAATTTCAGAAAATCATTAGAGTTCCCAATTTTCAAATTTCTTTAAAAATAGTGCAGGAATATGAGAAAATGAGGATTTATTGAACATCCTGGGTTTTTTGGGGGGGATTTTTTGTTTGTTTGTTTTTGATTTTGCAGAGCTGGCCCTCATTTTTCGTCTATACTACCATTTAGAAATACATGATGGAAATTGCTGTAGTCATTTTACTAAAAGCCTAACAGTTACTAAATCCCTGAGAAGCAGGGTCATTCTACCTAAGATAATCCTAACACATGTGACAAGGAAATAGAACTTCTAGAAATTAAAAATGAATTCAATATTTTAAAAATGCACTTCCTATTCCTCATATTGTATGTGGTTATAAATGAAACTCAAACCAGGCATGAAAATGATATTTAGTCTTGGTTACAGTGTACACATGCAAATGAAGAAGCATTAATATTTGCAACTTCACTTTGTGGAACATTTGCTTTAAATTCAATACAGCTTCATTTAATGGCTGTGGCTGCCTTACTTTTAATATATTCTGAGGATTAAACGAAATAATACCTGCAAAATTACTTAAAACATTACCTGGCATGTATGATGTATAAATTCAATATTTGCTATTTTTGTGATCTTCATGATTGTTGAGTTAACTCTTTTTAAATTAACATAAAAGAGATGATAATTATACCATTTTCATAAAGAAATTATGTGTCTTGGGTGCATTTTTCATAATGTTACAAAAGTTCGCTCAAATCTTAATTTAGGAATCATTGGCATGTGCAATTAATTATCTGCACAAATGTCAATCATCATAATATTTCCAAAGACTTTTTCTCTTTTGTTTATTTGTCACTGAGACTATACATCTGAATGAAAGATATAGCATCCACCCTTCCTGATATGTATATAATATTTTGTGATTATTTCTCACATACAAAATATTTATGAAAATAATATAACTTAGACTTAGTGAAGAATTTAGCTTTACTAAGATGTATGTGACTCCTAGGAGGAATGTCCTAAACCTTTGGACAGTCCTATATAACACACATGCACTTAGTTAACTATGGACTCTAGGGTTTACTATGTAGTTTAAAATGTGATAGAGGGTGTGTTGTTTTGTTCTTAGTGTGTTGTCTTTGCTTCCAGAAAACTTCCAGACTTTGGAAGTCCACACAGAAAGTATAAACCAGGATCATAAACCAAACATCAAAAACACTAAACAACATGTCTTAATTAATCCCTTTTTATGCAGCTGGGTAGAGTAATACCCTTTTATTCACAAGGACTTGTTTACACAGCTCACAGTGGGTACTCAGAAAAAAAGATACTACTGAATAATTTTTTTAGTCTCTCTCTAAAATCAATAAATACACACATGGATACTAGTAATACCAAAGTGATAGGGTAGAATAAATGAACTATACTATAATAAAAATCGTATGACATTTTTGTCTCTCAAATTATACTATTCCACCATGGTCACAGTTCTGCTTTCATGTGCAATACTACAACATCAAAATGGCAAGAAGAGTTGATGTGAATGGTAGAGGGATTGCAACATAGCATTAGGAGACACACATAATTTACTGTAACATTAGAATCCATCAGTGCTTAGATACTGCCATGACGAAGCATCTACAATAACTAATGAAAACGTAGGCAACAGGAAATTCACATTCTGCAACAGATGATGTCAGGTGTTGCAATAGGAGCGGCGGGGCTGCGTCCCCGGCACCCAGCCGCCCACATGGCTTATGCCCCGAAATAATTACATGGAAACTGTATTCTTTTAAACACTGCCTGGCCCATTAGTTCCAGCCTCTTATTGGTTAGCTCTTACATATTGATCTAACCCATTTTTAATAATCTATGTAGCCCACGAGGTGGCTTACCAGGGAAGATCTTAACCTGCGGCTGTATCGGGTGGGAGAATCATGGCGACTCTCTGACTCAGCTTCTTTCTCCCAGCATTCTGTTCTGTCTACTCCGCCTACCTAATTTTCTGTCCTATCAGAGGCCAAGCAGGTTCTTTATTACTTAACCAATGAAACAACAGATAGAAAGATGACCCTCCTCCTCATTTCCCCTTTTTTTGTTTAAACAAAAAGAGGAAGGCTTTAACTTTAACATAGTAAGATTACATATAACAAAACAGTTATCAAGCAAGAGTTACAGTTATAATATTTATATACATTTTATCTTTTATCATAACTAAGGAAAACTACAACTATGTATCCATTCTTCAACTCCATCAAAGACTCCAGAAGGATATAATAATACCTAAGCAAACAAGAAATCCAAACTCTAGAAATGACAGAGACATCTCGCTGCCTGTACAGTCACCCAAAGTTCCTCTGTACCGTTGGGGCATCCATCTTCAGCCTACAGGCCCATAGTATCCAGCAAACACCTCCACGAAGCAGGAAATTCCAAAGACAGCTCAGTCACTTTTGTCCATGTCCTGCAGAATGTTTCACAGACTCTTTCATGAATCAGGAACCCTGAAAGACCATCTCACCTTTAGGCAAGTTTAGCAGTCCTCTTTCTGCGGGTTCTTTGTGTCCAGTTTATGCATTAGTCCAGGCAAGGGCAGTTTCTTGCCCAAATGGCTATCAAACTCCATAAGGATCCTCTTTGATGCCCATCTTCCTCTCGAAGTAGATTGGTGCCGCCAAGAGCAGACATGTCTCATTGTCATGAAAACCCTAAGTTATTAAAACATTTACATGCCATATTCTGCAGTCTTTGAAAGGTATGAAGAATGCCTATCTGAAATATATCTATGCACATCTAGAAAATCTAACTAACATGACTACAAGCTTGACCATTATTGATGATTATCCATTTACAACCTATATATGTTACATTTTTATATGAACTGCACAATCACAATACCTTAATCAAGATCAGAAATACATACACATGTAACAAAATTGACCTTAAAATCCATACCAATGCAAATTATTTATACCTATATCATTTCCCCCTTTAAATGTAAAAGAACATTTATAAACAATATTTGGGAATATGGGCACAGTTATTTCTCTCCAAACTTCTTTGTGCCGAATGGGGGCACTGTTAATCAAATCATTTAGGGTGTAACCTGTGTACCAGGTTCATCTCAGTCAGCAGTTGGGTGAAGTAATTTTTTGAGGGTGTTCACAGCAACTTTTCAGGAGGTTGTGGTCTATCATACCATATTGGGGTAGAATCAATCCACAGGGTCTGGTCCTCTGTAAAAACAAAAGAAGACCCTCTCCAAAGCATCATATCCTTAGACCCAAATTTTGAAATCATAATACCCTTATATCCATTCTGGTTTAGCTTGGCAGCCCATGTAATGAAATGTCTTTCTTTACTTAGCTCCTTTACAGTTAGAAAATTTAAAGAAAACACAATGTACATAATGCAGACTCTCTGTGAATTTTCCATTGTTATGTGGCCTTTTTTTCTTTATTTCTTTTAATCTACAACTATCTGTACTCTGTTTCTTTAAAGACTTTACCCTTTTTTTAAACCATTAACTTTATTCTCTATATTCTTTTTCTTCTTTCTCTCAAGCCTACATACACTCATCCAACACTGTGATGTCTGAAATCCGTTTTATTGTGAATCTGTAATTTTTTTACTATCCAGGAGCACTTTGTTTTGTGCCTTTAAATCACTAAGCGCTTAAGAATCTAAGATGTGACATCCCTAGGTCAAAAACAGGTACTGCCTGCTGACCTGCCCAGTCCAACATGGTGGAGCCCCTTGTGACTGAATCAGTTGTGTCTCTAAGCTGCAGAGCGGAGGGCTGCTCTGAATGGTGGCTCCACCTCTCTCCAATATCAAAATGGAGGACGTACCATTTTCTACTAGCTCTGGGGCTGCCAGGTAGGAGCCAGACTCAGCACTTTAACTCTGAGACTGAGCGTGTGGCACAGAAACTCTTTTCATCCAAGTTACAGCCAAATCTGACACGCAGAGCACTGCTCAGTCTGAAAACAAGTCTCTGTATGGCGGCAGGAATCCACCATGCTCTTCCGCCTGCCTAAGCCTGATTCTGCCGTCTGCCCAGGTGCAGGCAGGGAGTGCTGAACCATCAGCACGGTCTCAGAGCACTCTCCTTCTGATCCCAAGAGGGAACACAAAATCCGGTCCCATAAAAGCCATTGAAATGCTTTAAAGCCAGAGTTTGAACTGGTAGCACAGACCCAGGAAGCCGTTTTAAAATGACGCAGCTTTTTTTCTGCTGCTGTTGCCGAATCAGAAAATCTCTCTACAGCACGCCACCAATAAATAGCAAAAAATCTGTGTTAAAGTCTCTCTCCCTTATTTTTAAGCCTTCTCAGGTTTTTAAGTGGATTTGGTCCATCATGTCTGGGTGTCACTCTGTTGAGGGAACGGCGGGCTGCTGCGTCCCGCCACCCGGCTAGCTTTACCCCCGAAATCTCAGGGTCGTGGGTTCGAGCCCCACGTTGGGTTCCACTCTGTTACAATAGGAGCAGAGGGGCTGCTTCCCCGGCACCTGGCCACCCACATGGCTTATGCCCCAAAATAATTACACGGAAACTGTATTCTTTTAAACACTGCATGGCCCATTATTTCCAGCCTCATATTGGCTAGCTCTTACATATTTATCTAACCCATTTTTAATAATCTGTGTAGCCCACGTTGTGGCTTACCAGAGAAGATCTTAACCTGTGGCTGTGTCGGGTGGGGAAATCATGGTGACTCTCTGACTCAGCTTTTTTCTCCCAGCATTCTGTTCTGTCTACTCTGCCTACCTAATTTTCTGTCCTATCAGAGGCCAAGCAGTTTCTTTATTACTTAACCAATGAAACAACAGATAGAAAGATGACTCTCCTCCTCAGCCAGGCAATGTGAAATTGCAAAATATATTTTAAAAGTGCTCAAAATTTAAACTATTATTTATTTCTGAAAAATTCCATAATAATGTCATTGATCAGAGAGGAGTATCTGGACCTGGAGAAAATGAAAGTGTGTACGTGTGTCTTTCCCTGTTGTGGTTGTTGTTTTGTTGGCTTCGTTGTTCAGTTAAGAACATTTATTGGCCAAGCTACTGAGTATTGAAATTATAGGCGTGTGTCACTGTACCAGATTATACAATGCTGGGTTTGGACTCGGGGCCTCATGAATGCTTGTTAGGTTTTAAACCTACTTACTAAGTTACATTTTTTGCCTCATAAAGCATTTCTGCTAGTAAGGGAATTATTGTACCAAGCAAGCTACCACATGCATAATTTCTTGTGAAGCCTGGCTTTCCAGGGAAAAGTCAAGGGAAATAAATAAATAGGAAACATTCTGGACAGTACAGTCTATGTCTTCTCTTAAGTATATAAAATAATCTCTGATGGGGGATTCTCCTTTGTACGCTGTGAATAGTAGAGATAGAAGCCATATAGCCCCACCGGAGCCAGACAGAACTTTACCTGGTAGCCACTGCCGTGTAATGATACACAGATTAATGGAGATGGGTTAAATCAATATGTAAGAATTAGCCAATAAAAAAACGAGAGCATTATTTAAATAATATAGTTTTTATATGATTATTCCAGGGGCCTGAGCTGCTGACCAGGCAGGAACCAACAAGTGGCCTCCCAACAACAAATCTGTTACTATAATATACCATAACTGAACATACTATACCTAAAAAGATCCTTAACTTTCACTAGATTCTACAGAATCTGTTGTCAGAATTAAGAGTTGTTTGATAGTCTTTTGGACTATTTTCAAATTCACAATGTCTTTATTGTTCACAAATTAAAGAGTTATATGTGTTGTCTTCAAGCTCAGAAACTTCGTTTTATTGATCCAAAGATCCTCAAGGCACGAGGATTGCTGGATGTTCAGGACTGGAAGAGGCTGATGTCTCAGTCATGCTGAACAGCCTTCACATTAGTCAGGAACCTCCATGTAGCTTCACATGCAAATCAACTTGCATTTCTTTCATAGACATGTTGCCATACAGGATAACACCTTTTTTTTGTGTTCATTATCAAGGTTTTAATCTTTCTTTTGAAGCATATTCTTTTAAAAAAGTGATTTTATGATTTTACAGTCTTTTGGCAGATATTTGAAACTGTAACTTTCACAAACATGAAATTATGAGATGCTACCACTTAATTTCTTAATACCGAAGATATATTCTGAGTATTCAGTTCTCTCATAACAAGTAAAATGTACCCTTACTATTATTCAATTTTTCTAAATTAAATTTATCTTCATTAAATTATGATATTAGTGAGCAAAAAGTATTACCTAAAAACATCTACACATTATTTGAAAGGAGCACATTTTTGTACCCAAACACTTACCTAGAAGTTAGCATTTATTTCCACTCAACTATTCTTTCAAAATATAAAATTTTCACTTCATTAATTTGGATTTTATTTTGTTTTTATTTAATTTTCTTTGAAGTTTCCTGGCCATAAAAACATAGTCTTCAATGTCCCCCCTCTATATGTCTAATAGTGATTCAAATGTCATAGCTTCAAAATGTGAAACAGAAAAATTTCTCTAAGTTCAGTATAAAGCCTCTTTAGCTTGCTTTCTAGCAATTTTGAGTGGTTAATATCTGTTAAAAATTAACACAGTGGATAATAACACTTTTCACATTCTGATTCTGCAAAATCTTTTCTATATCTCATTGTGAATAAAGTCATATGGTACTATCGTATTACAAGAGTTTATAGGATATATAACTTATTAGAAGATAAGATAAATATTAGAAATTTTTAATCTGCTATTATAATATTGAATATGTTATAGGAAGCATTGAGTTTCAGTAAATGTTGAATAGGTAAGGGATTTTGAAATCTGAAGTTCAAGCAATAAATATGTTAGACATTTTTATATTCCTACAAAAATTAATTCAAAGACCAGACATTTTATATAATATTTTGTTTAACTAAACACTTAATGAACAATATCTATGATGGAAATAGTCTATCTACTTTTGGCAGTTTTATTTTACAGTCATATTGTTTAATAAGAATTTAGAAATTGGAGAAGTTACAAAAATAGTAAAACCAATATAAAACTAATTTTCATTTTTGCATCTTACTTGAGCATGACAGGAAATACTAATTGGAATTTTGTAATTTTCACTGTATATTGTGGAGTCAGAGATGTATTTATAATGCCTCTGGGAAAATATATTCAATCTTCCCTACCACAAATGTAATCCTTTTGAAATTATATTGTCATGATATTTTATTCATTTTGAAAGTCATGTAAATTCTGATACTGTTTCCAAGAATTAATGTCTAACATATCCAAGTTTGAGTAAAAAAAAATGATTCAAACCTTTAATTTATTTTGTTCCTTTGCTAATCATTTTATCTTACCATCTGTGTGTTCATTTTGATGAGAACAGATTTTCTTAGTCTATCTAGGAGCTTGTTATAACTAAGCATGAATCATCCAAACTGCATTTTAATAATAAAGAATTCTCCTAAGTCCAATCACAATTTTTGATAACATCGAGTTGGATTAAGAATTTTGGAATTAGTCAGAGTGGAGCCATATATTTCCACTTGTATTTTATATAATACCTCAAGGCAGATACAGACTATATTATATACAGATATCATAAACATGAGATTGAGTATTTGATAAATAAATGATTAAGTGTATATACTAAATAATTAAATAAATAAGCCTATCTTGTCCTTTCACTTAGTCTTCTATTTTCTCTTTTTTCCACATATCCTTCTCAAATAATTTTTTTCTTATTCATAAGTGAGTGGGCATTGGACTTTTAGTGTCAAATATAAAATACTCTTAGTCTTAAAATGACAATTATTTTTTCTATACAAAAGACCACACAACTTTTTACAAGTAATTCCAAGTGAATAAATCAACTGTGTGTGTGTGTGTGTGTGTGTGTGTTTTTTACTTTCAATGCCCCTCCAAAAGACTGAGAAATGGGGCGCTCTAGGGAAAACACAAACCTAGAAAGGCATTAATATGAGTATACAAACAGTAGAGGAAGCACTTATATGAATAGACAACTATTGTAAGAACTATAAATATTTTTGAATGTGTTATCAAGTGTTCTTCATCTCCCATATTTTATCCATTTTTATAGTTCTTTTATTGTGTACTTATTTAGGATTTTCATAGAAGAAAAAATGTGTTTTGATCATATCCACTCAAAATTCCCTCCACCCTTCTCCTAATCTCATTCCCTTCTTGTTTTTAATGTTAACCCATAGAGTAGATTTAGTCTTCTCCCCTGTACATGAGTGTAGGATCATCCCCTGGATCATGGCCAATCTTCCAGGGATCCTAATCCTGAAGTAAACTGTCATTTCTTCCTCTAGCAATCATCATTGCAGCTTCCACTCAAAGGCTCTTTACCTATGGATAAGGTCTCATGAACACTTTTCAAGTCCATTGTGGAATGCTAACTGACATGCTCTTATACAGGCAACCAAAATTGTTATGAGTTAATGAGTACAGTGATTTTTAACATGTATAAAAATCACTGGTACATGCAGCCACTTTGACACTGGGCTATATTCCGAGACCCAGTGATTAATGTCTTTGACCTTTTATATATGCATACTATATTTCCATCTTACTATATTCCCTCCTACCCTACACTCCTTCCTATTTTTCTGCTAATCCTTACCATTTCCTTACAAATTCATTGCCCTTTTCAATTTATTTATTATTTTTACATGTTGGGAGCAGTGAGCCCCCAGATCCTGAATTTCTTGTAATCCCCTGATCTGAGTGCCTACAGCTGCTCTGAGCACGAGACCTTCAGGAGTTCTTGATGGCAGGAGAGTGGTTTCTGGTGGGTTTGGCTGGGGCGTTGGCTATCTCTATAAGCTGCCCCTGAACACAACAAAGGGGGCATTCTTGGGGAATTCGAGGATGACCCGTGTCACTGTCTCTATGTCTGTGTGTGCCTGTGTATTGTAACCTCCAGCCCTCTTGCCGGAAGCTCGCGAAATGGGTGCCAGCGCACAGAGCGCAGACACGGGGGAGCGGTGCGTGACAATTGGAGGTCTCCACCAAGATATTGGCATCCTAGCACACTGATACAGCCCCTTAAGACAGAATGAAACTCTGAGAAGCTACTGGGGGGGGTCTGGCTAAGAGTTGGGCAGGATGGCCTCTCAACCTCTTTCCAGTTAACTATATGGACACTAGTTGGCCTCTGTCCCCAAGACTCAGGCCCTAGGACAGGAAGAAACATTCTCTGGTCACTGAGGAGAGAGGCCCAACGACTCCTGGTGTTCTGGTAGGCCAAGAGTGGAATGTAATTTTTGTTTCCTGTTCCTCAATCCCTATTGTACACGTATTTTCCCCTCTGCGTCCAACAGATCCAAGCCCGGTCCTGCTGTGGACGGGCCTGGCCACCTATAACTGGAGTCAAGCGCATACATGCAGCATTCTGTACAGGCAGCTGCAAGCCTTGTATTGTCAGTGTTCCAGTTTTATAGCCATAGAACCTGAGGTCTGCAGGTTCAGTTGCTTGTCCCAGACTGTAAATGATGCAGGTGGGAAGGAGCCAAACCCGTGGGCTTCACCACCAGGGTACACAATGCTGCCAGCTCACCTTGTCTATGGATGCCTTGAGGAAGTTGTCTAGGAGTAGGCAGGCTTCAGCTAGTGAGCAGGAGCTAATGACCACTGACGTATCTGTTGAGTCCAGCTCCTCCTTTTTGAGACCAAAAAGTAGAAACACCCATCACACAGTGCTGCCAAGCCCACTCACTGCTACCACCCACCCAGATAGACTGTCCTGCGGGTACCTTGGTTTCCTCCAGCTGCATGATGGTGGCTTGGCAGTCAGTGATGCTGTCATTGATGTAGTCAATGTTGGCTGCCAACACTTCGATCTCCTCAGCCAGCTCCTGTAGCCCCTGTTCCTCCTGGGGCTCTCAGCCTGCAGCTGCTCCCGCTTCCTCCGCAGAGCCTCCTGTAGGAGGAATAGCTCCTCCCTTTTCTGTGGGGATGGGGAAGGAGATAGTGATGGAGGAGACATCTCACACAAGCAAGCCCTGCCCACAGCTCTTACACCAAGTCACCCGTCTGTCTGGGATCATCCAGAGGTTTTCTATTAAAGGGACAAAAAAAAAATTATGTGAATTGGCCCAGAGAAAGCTTTTCTTTCATCCCCATAATTGGTCACTAGACCAGCCAAATTAGGGAAAATAGAATATTGTTTTATTTTCAAAATGTGCTGCTATTTTCGACTCTCTACTCATTTGGGTCATATAAATTTTTGTGTTTCAGAAAATCAAAATTGAGAAAGTGAGAAAACCCAAAAATTGCAACCCAAGTTCCAATTAGGCACATGCAGGTTAGCCTGGTTCATGGGTCCAACAGGCAGTTGATAAGCAGTCCACACTGAGAAGAAACCTATGTTTGGTTCAATTCTTTAGCATAACATTCAGTAAGTTTTGAAACAAGTGCCTTTTTGTTTTCTTCTTCAGTTTTGTTGTTGTTGAAGAGTCTTTAAAATCATTAGGCATCTTTGCCAGAATCGAGGGCATCTTTTGGAGAAATGTAGTATCTTACTGGAATAGTGTGAGCTAAATTGTAGGAGAGCTAAGATAATGATAAAAGAAAAGAACAAATACTTTCCTGTAAAAATCATGCAATATTGCTTAAGTTTTATATTCCTGCATCTCAGGAACTTGGCACCAACAAGCGGGATAAGTCTATTAGTACACTCGGTTCATAGACATGATGGGTATATGGGTTGGCTTTGACTAGCCATCTCAGGAATAGTTATAGGCTCTGTTGTCCTTGCTCCATGAAGTCTCAAGGGTTTTCCTCCTAAAACTATTCACAGGAAATCAGTAAGTAAGAATAATAAGTTTCTTAAAGTAAGTGAGATTAAAATTTTAAAAAGTTTTACCTTAAAATAATTTCAGTCCAATAACTGAACTAAAGGTGTAAAATAGGCTCGATCATTTTAAATTAGATGAGCCTAAGTCAGGACACATCCATCTAGAAAATATTTGACCTATTCTAATACCATTTAATATTAACTGAACTTTAAGAAGATCAAGATAATTTTCAAAATCATTTGCTCATGATAGGTGCAAGCAGATGAACAATACTCCTATAGTACGTCATTTTCAGAATAATTAACAATTTTTGATCAAGCAATATGGGATAGGGGTGTAAAAAAATTCATGTGTTTATTTTCCAAGATACCGTATTAAGTAAATCTTAGTAAAAATACAATTAAATCAGGCACATCCTAGTAGTGGATGGTTTTCTTCTCTTTTCTCCTTGTAACTGAGAATGATATGTACTAAAGAAAAAAAAAGAGCATTAGAACAATTACAAAAGCTTCTATGTACTGATTTTGAAAGTGACATAAAAATAAAAATTATAGCTATATGGAGTCATTTAGTATAGAGCCAAACAGCTTAGGTAGTGAAATAATCACAGTTCTGTGTTATTGCTATGGCAGAGAGTAACTAATGGTTAGTTTGATTACTCCATACACTTGGATGTGAAATTCAGGAAAAGCTACATCAAAAGAATTGCAGCAAAACACTTTGAAGCCATAAACAAGGATACGAATTACACTTCTGGAAAATAGCCCTGTAAAATGCAGCTCAGACCCCAGTAAATTGATCAATAAATGAAGGAATTCTGTAATTTGTAAAGTGTGAATTTTGTGGTCATTAAAGTGAAAATAGATTATTCTAGTCAGATATCAAATTGGAATATGTATTACATAAAATGTATAGCATAAAAGGCATTATTATGCTAGTAAAAATTATGGTTGAACAAGGAGCTCTAGCAGAGAATGACTCAAGCAGAAGTTCCTTATTTCACTCTTGGGTCAAGGACAGAATGGGTATGTGGGTTGGCTTTGACTACCCATAACAGGAAGAGATAGAGGCTCTGCTTGAAGTCTCAAGGGTTTTCCTTCTATAGCTATTCACAGCAAATCAGAGAGAAAATATAATGTCAAGTATCTTTTAAGTAAGTGAGATTAGAATTTTACAAACACTGATTAGAGTCTTACAAAAATTGTCCATGTGACAATTCGGACATGTTGTCAAATCTCCTGGCCTGGAGAGTTTTGTATATGGAAAAATAAAATGTTGAATTGAGATAATAGATATTGTTACTATAATAATTCCCAGAATATATGAACAATTTGTTTTTCTTTTTCATTTTTGTAATAATCTCTACTTGCAAAATTTCTAGTAATATGCTAATTGTTTTGTGGAAATAGATTATTTTTTTAAAAAAATATTTGGTATGATTTTCTTGGAAAATCAAGGAGAAAAGGCAGAGTTTGTAGTGATTCACATATCATTTTCAGTTATTCCACTGCAACTTGTTAACACAAGTCTGTGCTTGATACACATTTGTGATTTACTGGTGTCTTTCACAGAATGAAATTCAATGTTATAGTGTATTTGGATCTTTCTCTGCTAACTGAGAATGCCTAAGTGTACTCTTCTTCCAGTAAGTATGACCTTATTTGGCATCAAGGTCTCCAGAAAACTATTTTCCCATACAAAAGGACCAGAACTCTGTGGTGAAATTCTAGAGTCTAGGGCTAGTACAGGAAATATTGAGGATTAGTACAGAAGGGACTTTACTCGAAGAATGAAACATGGTGCAAAGTGAGTAAACTCAGCATTTGAATGTGAGGTAAAAAGATATGTTCTAAACTGAAAAAGATCACCTTGTCTCATGTGGTAATTCTCAACAAAAATAAGGATTATAATTTCAAGCGTGAAGAAGTAATAAAGATTTCATGTTAATATGAAAGCACTGTCAAATAAATAAATTGAAGCAGAAGAACCCTTGTTTCCCAAGCAGAATTTCTGTTGATACCATATCTGTGGTCTCAGGAATTGGGTGGACTATAAGTAAAAATACATTACTGTACATAGAATGGGCATAGAAAATTTCCTTCAGAGAATACTACATTGAAAGCAGAAAGTGAGTTTATATTTTATAATCTAGATAGACATTACAGCATCTAGGGAACCAGAATCAACATTCACAGTGATAAATTATGTTTCTATTATGGACCCTTCATGGAATATGAAGGCATGACTTTCGACCTTCATTTCCAAAAATTATAATCACAGTATAATTATGACCATAATATACCATGATGTATTTTCCCATGCTGAAAAAGATAGTCAATAAATACAAATGAAAATAATTTGATTAAAAATATTGTTCAGATCAGATTTATTACTTATTTTCTACCTGCTTGGCATATAGTATACTGAAAGAGACACATTAACGCTCCAAGTAGTAATAGTTGGCATGTTTCCCCTTCAAGTTCTAGCTTATTATTATTAATTATTGATGATGCATTATA
The DNA here is from genome assembly GCF_037038515.1 of Microtus pennsylvanicus. Classification (NCBI taxonomy): domain Eukaryota; kingdom Metazoa; phylum Chordata; class Mammalia; order Rodentia; family Cricetidae; genus Microtus; species Microtus pennsylvanicus. The sequence continues at coordinate 40,694,546 of NC_134588.1, read as the reverse complement.
TATATAACATATATTATATATACATACAAAAGTTTATTTTGCTCTCTTGAATGTTTCTCTTTTATTACCAATTGTTTATTGTTTTCTGTGATTCCCCAACTTTTCTTCTAAAGCCGGTTTCTTTACATACTGATACATGTGTGAAAACTTTTATTTTGGGTCTTTCTCTGCTAACTGAAAGGATGTTTGCATGGATATTATTTATATATGACTGGTGTTTTTCACCTTAGAAGAGGTCCTGGATTTTTAAAGGAGAATATACTACTGCAGCTTTGTTACCATACAATTTTAATGATAACAACTCCAACTTTAAATAATGCTATGCAGCATCAAGTTATTATAGGTATTTTATATTAATGTATTTTTCAATCCTCTTTACACCTAATATCCAAGGAAAACAACAGAGTTACCATTTAGTAATAGACTAATAATTACATTACCACATTCTTTTTTATTTTTCCATTCAAAATTTTACACTTCCTCCCCTTTTCTCATTCCCCTCCCCCTCTTCCCTCCTCCTCCCTCCTTAAGAGAGGGCAGGGAACCCTGCCCTGTGGAACGTCCAAGGACCTCCAGCTACATCCAGGGCTTGGAAGCTGTGCATCCAAATAGACCAGGGTCCCAAAAAGCCAGTACATGAAGTAGAAACAAGTCCTAGTGCCTTTATCAATGGCTTCTCAGTGAGCCCCCATTGTCAGCCCCATTCAGAGAGCATGATCACATGCTCGTTCAGTCCCAGTTCAGCTGGATTTGGTGAGCTCCCATTCTCAGTCATTTGTTTCAATTAAGAATAAAAGAAATATAGGTAGACATTATCTGGAGAGAGAATCTGAATTGAAGGTTTTCAATAGGGTTTTTACTCTTGGAGATCTGGGAACTCAGTGGAAGAGTGGAAAGAAAGACTGTAAGACTCAGAGGGGAAAAATACAGCCGGAGAACATTATCAACTATGCAGGGCTCACATAGGCAAACAGAGACAGAAATGACAAGAATAGGGCTTGCATGAGTCTTTTCCAGGACTTCTCCATATGTTATGGCTGTGAGCTTGATGTTTTTGTGGTTCTCCTAACAGTCGGTGCAGATTTATCTCTGACTCTTTTGCAACTCTTGAAATTCTTCCTGCTTTTGTGTTGCTTTGTTTAACCTCACAATAAGATCTGTCTCCTTGTCTTATTGTATCTTAGTTCGTCCTGGCTTGCTTTTCTCTCTTGGAGTCTTGCTCTATTCTGAAGAGGAAATGGGGAGGAGTAGATCTGGGGAAGTAGTAGGAGCTGGGAGGACAGAGCAAGGAGAAACTTTGTTTAGAATGTCTTATATAAGACAAGAATCTATTTTGAATACTAAGAAGATTAAGAAACGTAAATGTTTTATTTCTGCTGTCATACTTCTATCCCTAGTTTTCTCCTTGATATTATATAAGAGTTTTCTTTACGAAGGATTTTAAACATTTAACAGTAAACAACAAAAACTTTCTAATCAAGAATTTTCTCAAACAGGGTGGTAGTGGTGCACACCTTTCATTCTTTAGTCTCGGGAGGCAGAGGTATGCGAATCTCTGTGAGTTTGAGGGCAGCCTAGTCACTACATTTTGAATTTTCTAATATGCATGGCATTCAAATAGCTTATTAACCTTGTTTGATTTGCTCCATTTGTTTATAGTATATTTTCTTCAGACTATCTTTTAAAAATATCTTTTTGTATTTCATTTTTTGAAACTTGAATTTGACATGCCTATATGTCTTACATCAATAGTGCTTTTATAAAAATATAGCATAAGACAAGGGACTTATAAATTACAGCAAGAAATTTCTCTTAGTGCTGAAGAATTGCAAGATCAAGGTCTCAGTCAATTTACTGTTTAGTGAAGATCTCATTTTTGACTCTCAGATGGTAACTTCTCATTGTATTATCACAGAATATAAGGAATAATACATCTCACTCTGATGAATTTTATCAAGATACTACTATCATCCATAATCTGTCTTTTGTCCTCAACCCTTCTCAAGGGAAGACGTGAATCTTGTGGGGACACAACATTCAGGATGAGAAATTTTCGTTTCTGCCCTATCATAATCTCTGAGATCCTAGAAGTTTGAACTGGTGTTTGTTTCTATATTTGGGGGTATTTTTTTGGAATTATTACTTCATGTTTATGTTTTTCCCTCTTCTGAAATTATCGCTTTGAAATTGTCTAAAGTTATGTAGATTTTCTGTAGCGGCAAGTACAAAGTCTACAAACTGTATCTCTCAATGATCATGTTTTATTAGGAGTAGAAATTTATTTTTCTAGAAATTCTCAAAGGTAGCGATTTGAGATGGAGGTTTTAATTGTTTTCATCCTTTTATCAGCCAAACCAATGAATTTTTCATAGACTTAACAGACTCTATGTTTTTGCATTTTATTTTTCTCTTTGTCTCTCTGTCTCTCCCCTCCCTCTGCCTATCTCTCTCAGGCATACCTATGCCAATGTGAACGCCTGAGGGACAGAGAACCATTTTATATAACAGGTTTTGTTACTTACATCCTTGTGTGGGGATTGACTTCAGGCTGCCGGACGAGCTTAACAAATGCTTTATTGCTAGCCATCACATATATTTTAAAGTACATATTTTACTATTAATCTCAATAATAATCAGATGTGGTGGGAAAAAGTTGACTTCTTGTATCTCTGTGACCTGTAGAAGATTAATCACCATTCTTCATAAAACTAGATTTGGATAGCTTAATATCAATGCAAGTTCTCATTTATTTAACCCTTACTTAAAGCTTGCAGACAAAAAAAAAGGTTCTTAACTTTTTATTTTTCAGATATTTTCACCATCTCAGTCAACTGCCATTAAGGTAAAGATGATAGCACTGTGGAGACATCATCCCAATGCCAAGGTGTGCTGAACTCAAAGTTGAAAGCATGTGACATTTTAATTATTTAAAGTAAAAGAGAAAGGAAGTTAAAACTTCAATTATAGCTAAATTTTAGTGTAGTTTGACTAAAATTTTTATAGGTATAAGATCAAGGGCTTAAAATGTTTAACTATTTTTGTTGTTTTAAAGCAGCAAGCACAGAACCTACCTCTAAACCAGGTCCTCTGCCTATGGAGTATAGCTTTCAGTTTAGTATTTTCACATGTCTAAGTCCATGAACGTCCTGGTTCTCTGATTCTTGTAAATCTTTTTATTCTGCTCATTTGCCTTGTTCAACTTTGATATGATGGCTTTTGTTTTAACATATTATATTTTGTTTGTTATAATTTGTTTTTATCTCTTATAAGCCTATTTTTTTCCCAATGAATGCCAGAATTGGAGTAGATTCAGATGAGATGGGAGATCAGGTGAACTAGGATAATCTGTAATTAGAATATATTATATGAGAAAATAATCTATTTTCAATAAAGGAAATAAAAAACTAATGAATTAAGTATGTGTTATGAAGTCCAAGAAGAGAATATTTCAGTCATTATCCATATCCATTCCTTCTCAGGCAATTGCATAGGAAGACCATGGATATTTTATTTGCAATACAAGTTTAAATCATCATATTTTGGAAATACTAATAGGCAACATCTCAGGTGAACCAGGCTGGAATCTGCCAGTAAAATTAACCTTTTATTTTAAAACAGTGAGAGCTAAATGTTACTTGAGCACAAAGGCAATAGTGCTCAAACGTAGCAAGAATATTTAAGTCACCATAATGTTGGCTTTGCTATATTAATTTCAACTTTATTATACCATAAATAATGTACACGGTTAAACCTTATATATAGAAATGACTTTCAATGACTCTAAATTGAAACCATTTTCAACATCATTCATTCATTCATTTTTTCACTCAACAATTGTTTCCTAGCCTTATAGTTTATTTGCGGTAATGAACTTTTTATTTCAGGATCCTAAAATTTGCTCTCATTAAAATTTAAAGGAAGACTTTGTACATGTGAGCGTGTGTGTGTGTGTGTGTGTGTGTGTGTTTGTGCACTTGTACGCCCACATGTATGTGTTGATCTCAAAGGATATATTCACATTAAAATTTGGATTGAACTCCAATTTGTGAGTGGTAAAAAACAATGAGATCTTGAAATTTGCAGGAGCATGGATGGAAATAGAAAAAACATCCTGAGTAAGGTAACCCAGACCCAGAAACAAACATGGTATAATTATAAGTGGCTATTAGCTATGAAGCAAAGGACAAGCAGCCTATAGTTCGTCCACAATACCAGAGAAGCCAGGAAACATAGACACTAAGAGAGACATGCATGGACTCTCCCCCTCCCCCGGAGGTGAAATAGACAAGATCTTCTGAGTAAATTGGGGGAGTGGGAAGGAGGAGGAGGGTGAAGGGGGATGGGGAAAAGACAAGAGGAGGGGAAAAAGAATATGAGCGATCGCGATCAAAAAGGTTGAGTTGGGAGATGGTCAGAGAGGGAGAGCAACGAAGAGATAGCTTAATAGAAGGAGCCATTATGGGGTTATGGAGAAACCTGGCACTAGGGAAATTCCCAGGATTCTGCAAGGATGATCCCAGACAAGAATCTAAGCAATAGTGAAGAGGATGCCTTAATGCCCTACCCCTGTAATCAGATTGATGGAAGCAGATGCAAAGATCCACAGCTAATCACTGGGCCAATCTCCTGGAATCCAATCATAGAGAGGAGGGTGTGATAATAAGTGCAAAGGAGTCAAGATCATTATGGGAAAATCCACAGAAACAGCTGTCCTGATCAGATGGTAGCTCACTGATTCTGGATTGACAGCTGGAGAACATACATAAGACCAAACTTTGCCCCCTTAATGTGAGGGATAGTTGTGTTGCCCAGGCAGATTGTGGGGCCACTAGCAGTGGAATCAGTATTTATCCCTGGAGGCAGTTTATTTATTTTGGAGCCAGTTCCCTATGGAGGCATACCTTGCTCAGCCTAGACAAAAGGGGGAGGCCCTTGATTCTCCCTCTCGATATATGACAAATTTTGTTGACTCCTCATGGGAAGCCTTTTCCTCTCTGGGGAGTGAATGGGGGTATGGACAGAGCAGGAGATGGGGAGGGAGATGGAACTGGGATTCGTGTGTAAAATAAAGATTGTTTTACAAAATTAAAAATGGCATTATAAAATATTAAAGAGACTTCCTTAAGTTTTTGACCTTGATGCAAAAGCAGGCTATCACGGGAAATGATTCTTTTAACTGATGGGATTTTGAAGAAAAATATTTTGTCCTTTCTCACAAATGAAAAATTTTATTAGTAGCATTAAGTTTGCAAGGCAATCAAAATTCAAGTGTAGAAAAATGTTCCTGACAGGACACTTTTTGAAAAAAAAAGTAGCTAGGCAATATGAACTGTGTGTCTGCACAGAAAGCATCGTTGTATAGATAGATTTGCTCTAGGAGGAAATAAATTCAATGAAAGGTCTGAGCAGGGAATAGTTGAGGGCTGCATTAAGGAAAGAATTACATGCCCACTAACAAGTTGTATCGTTACTCCATAGAGAGATGCACAACAAATTTGCCTTTTAAGACGTTTATACATTCACTGTTCACTCTGTAACTTAGTGGAAAATGGATTGGGAAGGTATCAAGAGGAATTAGAAGAAAAAGATGACCTGTGGATTTCTATCAGTGCAGCATACTTTATTTGAAAGGAAGTTCCCTAATAAACAGGTAAGACTGAAAGTGTATTCAACTATTCTTTTACACAAAGCTACAAAGTAACAAACCCAAGGAAATCAACAGCTCCTAAAACAGCAGAAACACAAAGGTGATTATGTAGCATAAAGGAGAAGGGGAATGCTGCATGGGTAATGATGAAGGAATTGAGCTGAAATTGCCAAGAGACCTTGATATTTAATATATTATAAACCCAATCCAAACATATAAATAAAAACTTACATAGCACAGATAATGAAGTTCCATTAAGATGACAGGAGACTGACCCACCTTCAAAAAAAGTCATTTCATATGTAAGCAAGCTGATCAAGGAATGAGTTTAGTGAACCTCATGATAAACCTGCAGTGCAGGTTGGAAGGATCCATGAGGGAATTGTAACAACTAAGGCAACAAACAGATCCTTGAGCAGTATATTTGGGTAATTAAAATTGCAAACCAGGTTTTTGAAGCTTGGTAAAACTCGCCCATGTTTCATACTAATTATATATGCTTGCAATGTTTCAAATTATAGTATCTTAGATCCACAGATACAAGTCATGTTCATGGTATTTACATTTTTCTCTTCCCTAGTATAGCTACCATAACCTGGAGAGTGCCACAGCAGTCATGTGTTTGTGGCTTTTGCTAGTTTTTCTTAGACAGTTCTTTCCTAGAGAGTAGCTTTGTTGTACTGTGGGGCTCATCAACTAGCACTGTTTCATTCTTTGCTGATGGCATAACTCCCTAGCTCACTAGAAAGGGACTGATTCTTTACTTGTATATTACCTTTGAACCTCCTTTTCAAATAGAAACAGATGCCCTTTCCTAGGTGAAGTCTGTTTCAATTGCCCACTTAGAGCGATTATTATAGTGACATTTCCCATTTTTTTCTATTTTTGGATTATTTTCCATGACATGCATTATCATATTTATATACAAATTTCTCATTAATCTAACCAATCTTTAAAGTGGTATGCATCCTTTCATTTGATCTTCCAAACACAATTACAATTACTAACTTTTAATTTACAATAGGAAAAATCCCATTGATGTCTTGTTTAACTGGAAGTAACTGTGAAGATTAGTTGACAAAAAATTGACACCATTAGTATGACTAACCTGAAATTATGAAACGTGTATCATTTATTTCCAATCATGTCAGTTTACTGAATTTTATTTATCTGTGCTATCTCATTACATGTGGCTTACAATGAATAAATATCTTTTACTTTATGTCTCACTCTTTTAAGTTAAGAAATTTTTTTATTTGTTATGACAGACATAGTCCTATGTACTAAAAATGAGGTAATAATGAAGATTTTAGTGTTGCCATCCCAGTTCCAGTGTATGTATTATTTGCATTATAAATGCATGATTTTCATACATATAGAGAAGCATTATTTTTCTCCAACATTTGTAGTTTTAAGATGACGATTCTAGAGTTCCAGAACACCAAATATGGGATTTGTAAAATGAATATTGATTTATTTTATAGAGTCTTTTTACTTTTTCCTCATTATAATATTTTCAAAGTTGAAAAATATTATAATTACAATTATTAGATAAAATCAAAGAAGATTGTATTTCAAAATAAAGGATATTCTACCTTGCAGCATTTTTGTAAAATTGTTTAAGTCAATAAAGATTTATTATAAATATAGTTTGATGAATTGTTGACATTGGATGTTTATATTTTCTATCATTATTAAAAGCTCATTTTATAAATCCTATTTTCCTTTATTTAAACAAGTATTTTAATTTTATAAAAATTATAAAGTACTTATTCTACTTTTATTTGAAGAAATTTAATAATTTTCACACAGGTACTTAAATATTCAGGGAACAGATTGTCTATATTCCACTTCAACATGATCTAGGATTGTGGGAATCCGCAGACTTTGAGAGGGCTGGGTGTAGTTAACTGGCAGAATCATGAACTTAGTACAGGTTGGTCACGAATTCATTCCCCAGAAGCAAAGAAAAGAAAGAAAAAACAAAAGGGGTTGTAATGTCTCAATTAGAAGTCAGCACATATTCTTTCAAAATAATATACTCTTTTTACTAAAAAAAATTAAATAAAAAAATAATTATGTAAAAGTTTTATTAACCTATATCTAAATTAAGCCACAATAAAATAAAATACATGTAGATGAGATCTTGAAAAAGGTGGCACTTTGTACACATGTTGTTAGAACACAAAACTGGGCCAACTAACTTGGAAAGGACTTTGGAATTTTTTTAAAAAGTTGAAGATTTATTTTATTTACTTCTTCACAGCTTGCCACTTAAGTCTATTTTGAAAATCTTCATGAAAAATACATTGACCTTGTAGACAGAAAATACTGTGGTGGATATTTTTCACAAGTAGGTTGAATAAACAGTACAAAAATCATAATATTGGTTGTATAAAATAACCAGGTAAGTTAAAGAACTTTGGGTTAGAAAATATATGTATGTAGTAAAAACTTACAAAAAAGACAAGAATGAGTTCATAATTCAGAGTGATCATCATTTCATAAAATCATTTACTTATCTTTATATTCAAAAGCTTTTTAAAACCATTCTCTCTGTAATAATGCTACTAACAAGAATAGAGGAAAAGCTGTCAGAAACCTGCAAAGAGATCACAATCTTGTGTGAAAGCTCTCTTTTACATCATGTCATGTTGTGGAAAATTATGCTAAAGAATATTACTTTAGCTGTGTTATGGTGTGTTACCTTTATTTCTACAGTATTTGTTTAACTATAAAAACATGTGTTACATTTGTTTTACCTTGCCTACCTAGGCTACCTTATTGGTCTAATAAAAGCTGAATGGCCAATAGCTAGATAGAAGAAGAATAGGCGGGGCTGGTGGGGAGAGAGAATAAATGGGAGAAGGAGTCTAGGCTCCAATGGCTTGAGAGGAGGAAAGAATGAGAGAGAAAAACAGGGACATGGCTGGGGCTAGAAGTCAGGCAGCCTCCAGACCATCATATACAGAAGGAAAAAAAAAGTTTAAAAGCCCTGAGACAAAATGTAAATGAAGAAAAGCAACGTTAAATTATAAGAGTTAGTAGGACTAGCCTAAGAAATGCCTGAACATTCATAACTAGTAAGTCTCCATGTCAAGACTTGGGAGATGTTTGGTGACCCACAAGAAAATCTGTTACAAGGCCACAGGGTAGTTTTAGTGCCTTGCTGGTTAATTAGTAAAATATACTTTGCAGTTATTTTATAGATGGTATATTGTCTAATCACTGGACTAAAGAGTATTTCAGTTATTAATTGGTTAAAGTTATTGCCAGTGCATGTGGTAATTTCACACATGGATTTTTATTTTTTCTGAAATTTATTTATTATTTGTCTTAATTTATCACATTTAGCACACCATAAATATAAAATGATGTGACATGGATATTCTAATTCATCAGTAGATGGTAAATTATAAAAATTCTAATGCCACCTTCTTGTACACATGGAGATGTTTATCAAAATTTTCCACTTACTAAAATACATCTGTCAAATTCAGGAATTATAGGGCTTGGTGATTGAATTATTTCTTAAAAGTTTCAGCCTGACACTATCAAAAAATATGGACTATAGAAAAATAAATCTGACTGTGTAGGTGGAGAGAAGTAGAATATCAGTACTAGAAAGCAAAAAAGACAGCAAATGAACTTGGCAAGCTGTGCGTTTTCAGGCTATAAATATCCCACAGGGTGAACATTTTTAAGACATATTACAGTAAGTGTAATATTCATGGCTGTTATTATGGACAATGTTGGAGGAAAATATCAGTTTTGCTTATAAAGTATTATTTTAATAAAAATGATCCAGATGTAAGTATACAGTGTAAACCTAATAGTGTTTCTAAGTTTTGTTTTATTGAATATGTTGATCTGGACAATATTCAAATGACTCTTAAAATCTAGACCCATATTTATTATTTAAACATATTTTTAAAATATTTTTGGGGACAGGATATCATTATGTATTCCTATATAGGTTGGAACTGGCTATGGAGAGCCAGATTGGCTTCAGATTCACAGACTGTGTTCCTGGATTCTGCCTTTTTTATTCTGAGATTAGAGGTGGTGTGTGTTACACCACTCTGCCTGGATTTAAAAGTTTACCTTCTTTGTTTCCATCACTTTAACTTTTCTGTTTTATAGTCTGTGAAATTCTCTTCAAGTCATTATCTTTTATTTCCATAATGCATAGAATTATTTGGCTTTGCTGTCATTCCAAATGGAATGTGTTTTTCAAACAAATAAAATGAACATCTATTCAGCATTCTTTATGGAAAACAAAAGTTTTTCTTCTACACGAAAGAGGTAAGTTTTATTACAGATCTATACAAGGCTCAATAGAGCTCTAATGTTATTTTACTGCTTTAATATGAATCATAAAAATAGAAAGAAAAACATGAATGCTAACATATTTTGTTTAAATAAAGAAGGATAACATGGTATTTTATCTTTTTGTTTGTTATTTGGGTAATGATTTCAGCTAGTTAAAAATCCATTTGCCTGGTGTTGAGGAGAACTTGAGGTAATGGGATATCCTAAATGGAAGAAGGACAGATATGAGAGCAAGGAAAGAGATATCTTCATTGAGGAAGCCATTATAGGGTTAGCAGAAACCTGGTTTTAGAGAAATTCCCAGGAATCCACAAGGATGACCACATATAAGAACCTAAGCAATAGAGGAGAGGGGCCCGATCTTGACTTGCCCTGTAAACAGACTGATGGCTATCTTAAATATCACCAGAGAACCTTCATCCAGCAACTGATGAAAACAGAGGCAGAGACTCACACAGGAGCCCTGGGCTGAGCTCGCAAAGTCCGATTGGAGAGCGAAAGGAATGAGAATACAAGCAAAGAGGTCAAGACCATGAAACAGTCTACCTGAGCTAATGGATGCTCACCAGCTCTAGCTGTACTGGGAAGAAACAAGCATAGGTCCAAACCCTTTGAATGTGGTTGACAGTTGCATGGCTGGGGCAGACTCAGGGGCCATGGCCAATGGCACCAGGATTTATCACTACTGCATGTACTGTCTTTTTGCGACACTATTCTCTTTGGATGCATACCTTGCTCAGCCCAGATCCTAGATGTAGTAGGGAGGGCCTTCAAATTTCCACAAAACAATGTGCCTTACCCTCTTTGATTAGATGGGGGTGGGGTGGGAGAGTGTGAAGGGAATGCGGGGAGGGGAGGGAGTGGGAACTTGGATTGGTATTTGAAATAAAATCTAAAAAATTAAAAAAATAAATAATTTCATTTTTTTGTTCCAGGAATAGCACCACAGATCACACTGTGATGTTAATTATTTCATATGGAAAAGTAGAGACTTCCTCAGTGAAACCTTGTTCTACACACACACACACACACACACACACACACACACACACACACACTTCAGAATCTCAATTTCCAAGGCATTTTTTCAGCTCACAATCAGAGATATACTATGAGGATCTCACGAAGCTAGTATTAAGGGCTGTAGTGACAGCTCGGTCATTAAGAGCATTTGCTTCTCTTGTAGGGCACTGGAGTTTACTTCACTCTCAACAAGCTAAAACTTCAGCACCATGTGAAATTCTGCTCTTTTCTAGCCTCTGCATGCTGCATACACTTATATACATACACAGGCAAACACATCTGTGTAAATGAATAACAAAAGGACATTCACAAAGATTTTAACAACAAAAAAGGAGTCAAAGAAAAACTCTATGTGTATTTGCTGAGAAGATAATTTTTTTTATAGATTTTCAAATTCTTCAGCACTTTAGAGGCAGAGGCCAGATAATCATATGTTCAAGTTCTTCCTTGTCATATAAGGTTTTTGTTGCCAGCCAAGGCTTTAGGAAATCTTGTCTCAAACCAAAACACTTCTCAAATTCTTTAAACTACTATGAGAAGAAATGATTGTATAAAAACCAGTTCAGGAGAAAAGAAATTGATAAGGACTATACTGTCTGTATGCATAATAGATTACTATGCTGTCTATCATTTATTAGACAGACATATCCTGATATTTAGCAATATGAAGCAGTTAATAACTCGTAGCTATATTTTGGTCATATATCCTTTAAATATTCATCAGTATTTTAGAATTTTTTTGGTGTGTTTACATACATTATTTTAATTATCATGGAAATTCTACTTAGAGAGAGGAACTCATGTTTTCTCTGTCACTCAAAGAGACTCAAATGACTTACTGCCTAGAGTAGCCAGAGAGTTTGCACTAATATTATTTTATCTCATTCAAGCTGATTTTTACATTAAGATTAACCATTACAGGAAGTCTTTAAATACTTTATTACCTGTGGTAGTGGGATCTTCTCTCCCTCATGCACTATCTGCCTTATTGAAACATTGATTGCTTTTATTATTTCCTCCAAATGATTGCTTCATAAAGCATGCTTGTAATTGTGTGCCGTGTTTACAGTTTCTGGTAGCAGAAGCTTAAATCAGCTGACATTCACAATACTTTTGAAATAGTCATTTTAAAGACAACGATGGCGTTTCTCCAATGTGAGTGATGGAGTATACAAGGTAAAGATTATTCTATTTCATGTTCAGGTAAACTGTGAGTTCTTGTATATTACAACATTGCCTGCTTTTGATGCCCTGACTTTGACCACAGTTTTTACATTATATCAAATTAAACAAAAAGACGTATTAGTTCCTTTAAAATCGGTGGTGCAAATTAAAGTGATTAAATTTATTCTATGAAAATTTGTGTTCAACTCCTTAGATGGTGGTTTTTAAGAATTTGACTAGTCTTGACTTAACAACTAATATCCACAAATAAGTGAGTACATACCATGTTTGTCTTTCTGGGTCTGAGTTACCTCACCCAGGATGATTTTTAATAGTTCCATCCATTTGACTGCAAATTTCATGATGTCATTGTTTTTAATAGCTGAGCAGTACTCTATTATGTAATTGTAACACTTTTTCTTTATTAATTCTTTGGTTGGGGGGCATTTAGGATATTTCCAGTTTCTGGCTATTACGAATAAAGCTACTATGAACATTGTGAATCTGGGAGAGAAGAAAGAAAAAGGAGTTGGGATGAATCTATGAAGTGGAAAATGCATGTCAGGATATAATGTATGATAGAAGAATAAAAAGGAAAAATGAGAAAAAATATATTGCATTAAAAATTACTTTGATTAACCATTCTGAAATTTTGCTCTTTTTCTACAAAATGAATAAAGTAATGTGAAAATAAGTATTAATGTTAACAAAAGAATATTTACAATGAAACCAAAAATTTGAAGAACAGTTAGTGTTTATATGGGTTTTCTGATGAATTATCTACAAATAGTTTATTTGAAAACTAAAATTCAGTTGCATAGTAGACATTGGTTATTATGTTTTGCTTTACAGATTGACTAAATATTTGTTGTAGACTCTATAAGTTTGTTCTCTTGTAAATTAAAATATATATCTCAAGAGCCCAGAATATGTGCAGAATGTTTACATCAATTGTACTTTTTATTTTATTTAAATTTCACACTCTTTTCTGGAGTCCTTTTTTCCCCTGTGCTCTTAGAAGAACTGTTCTATAACCTCGACAAAGCAGTCATTAAAAGATTTAGTCAGAAAATAAGGAAAAATTGTGAACTATACCTAGACAAGTTATGTGTGATAAGTAACAAAATATTTTACTAATCATATGCTCTAATAAATACTAAACTTATTTTTTTGAAAAATAACAAAATATATGTCTAGTCTTATATAACATACAAATGAAAAAATCAATCTAATTCTCAAAAGAAACATTTATACTACTTATGAAAGTTCCCCATATAAAGTTTATTTCAGATATGTCTCAGAAAAAAAATGTATCTATTTGTCAGGTAGGTTTTTGAGCATTTTTATACTGTTACATTACAGATTGTAAATTATAGAGATGTTATCTTATGGATATTGGTAAGATGTAGCTTTTCATTCTTTGTAATTATTAAACAAAATTTTGGTGACTGATTATAAGAACTGGAGTAAGTGATGAGGAGGGTTGGTAGGAAGATTACTGTTTATGCTCCTTGTACTTTGACTTATAATCATTTATTTTGATGTATGTTTGCTGGAATACATTGATATTTATTTAGGGATAAGTTTGTATGACAATGTTAATGATGATTGCTTTTAATTTAAGTTTTCCAAATGAAGCTGATAAACATCCTTCAACCATTCTGCTCATCACCATGAGAAAGGAACTGGATGTGCAAATTCTGTCTATTTGGGTTTTTGGAAAATGAGATCAGAAGGAACCTTCTACCGTTTCCATTAAAAATTCCTGGAGAATTTTCCCCAGGTTCTTACAAAGTCTGTAGAAATAGAACTCATTTCATGGTAAAAAAAAAAAAATGAATCCCACAGCACTTCTTGTTAATAACTGTTCAGCTACAAAATTTTATTGGTATCTTTTTATGTTCCCTCTAGAGGATGTAATGCACAAAAGCATTGCCACGGAACATATAAAATTACAAATGAAATTTATTGTAAAAAGTAGAATGTCTTATAGACTGGTGTCAGTATTTATTTCATTCATAAACCAAAACTGTAGTATAATATATTCATTGTCAGCAAGTTCATGTATGTAAATTGCCATCCCACGTTATCGACTGATATAAGACAGATATTGAAAAGACAATTTAAATTTACTTTTCCAAACATAAACTGTTCCACAAAAGCACTGTAAAAACTCCTTCAAGGTTTTGGGTTGTGCTTGACATTTACGGTTAACTACATAATTTGGTTGTGTCATAATCCACTGTGTTTGGTAATTTGGCATTAAATGCCTGCAGAGCAGATTGAATTCTCACCACCTCACTAGTAGACAGCTTGAGTCTATGACGAAGCAAGCAAGAGAAAAGGTCTAGACGACGCTGACCAGGTGGGGAGAGTTTATTTACACGGTCTCTTATCTCTAGTAGCTGCAAAAGTGCCGAATCCTGGGATCCCTGAGTGTAGGGGTAGTCCAGCTGCAAAATCAGGTCCCGGATAGCTTCAGGATCGAAGTGCATGCTGTAGCCAAACACTTGGATGTTGTTGATTTTCATGTAGCCCAGGTTCCGGGATGGGTCAATAAACTCCAAAGGCTCATAGTAAATGCTTTCGTTGCTGTTGGGGCCATTTGCCTTGATGCGGCTCCTCAGGTAGATGTGTACTGTTTCAAAAAACGTCTTCCATTTGTTTCCCAGAGTCAGTGTCCAGTTGTAGCACTGTAGCGGGAGGTCCAGCTTAGTCCGCTCCCAGTCGGGAAAGCTGCTCTCACTCACAGGCATAAACCAGCTCTCGGAATGACTGCCTCCGAAGGGATTGATGTAAACAGCCAGCACTGGCTCCAACGTGCTGTTTTTAGTTAAGCAAATCTGTAAAGAGAGACCCAAGATCATGTGGACCAGACTGGACTTGTACTTGTTACTCTTCAAAGTCAGCAGCATCCGCTTTCTCCAGGAAGGATCAAACCAGCTATTCAGGCGCATGTCATTGCTGATAAAGATGGCATGGACTTCTATTCGTCGATCGGTTTTCTGCAACAGGTATTTCATCTCCAGGTCTTGCAGGTCAGTCTCAAAGCCAATGTAGTGGTCAGTTGACTCAGCGACTTCAGGCTTGCACAGTCCCTGGCTCAGCATGTAGCCCGTGTTGCAGGTGCCGCAGCGGGTTCGGTTGTCAGGTGCACATGTCAGGCAAGCAGACGCATCGCCCACGGTGCAGGGCAGAAAGGCCGTGCACACTACCTGGTCGTTGGGACAGGTGCAGGAGTGTGTCTCCTCAGAGAAGCTGCCCAGGAGGCCGTTCTCATTGCAGTAGAGAAAAGACTGGATGCGAGAGAGCCAGTAGGTTGAAGTTCTAGAAATAAAAAAAAAGCAAATCTAAATAAATACTTCGATTCTGTGTAAGTGAGTCTGTGCTCTTGTACTGCCATAAAGTAAATCCCAACTCACTAGTCTCTGAACTTTTTGTCAAATCTACAAACAGCAAAAATATAATAAAATAAACCATTACACACACACACACACACACACACACACACACACACACTTAAGGAAAAAACGTAAACATTTGAAACCAAACAATTTTCTCTTAATTATTACTTCCACCAAATCCAGAAACTATTAGATTGTTTGAAACATGATATAAAATATGGGTATTGGACAATGGATGCTATGGGAAGTCATTGGGTCATGGGAGTAACACGATCCTTAATGAGTTTAGTCCATTGTCGTGGAGAGGAAATTTCTTAAAGCGATCAAGTTTAACCTCTGTGCTGTCTCTTGGCAGTAGCAGCACCACCACCATCACCTGCAGCAACAACAGTAACAGCAGAAATCTCTCAAGAGCTTGCCAATGAATCCTGGATTCCTGGCTCTGGAACTGAGAGCCGTTCAGTTTATTTTCATTCTTTACTAGTCAGTCAGTCTGTAGTACTGTGTTTTAGGAGTGCCAGTGGACAAAAAAAATTTCATTTCTGAGTTTTTTTCTAAATACTTTTAAGATTAGCTCTCTTAAAAATTCTCCCAAAACTGTGCCTAAATGTTCCAAAAGTTATGTGGCTCTGTGTAAGATGTGAATCTACATGCAGTTGTTGGCCTGTTTATTCCACTTTGCTCTGTTTCTTTGCGTCTGTTTGTCTCCCTACATCTTGCCCTTCTTTTTCCCTTTTTCCTCCCCCCTCCCTTTCGTTCATTCCCTCCCTTCTTACTTTCCGGTTTCCTTCCCTATGATATTCTTGCTTATTTGGTTCTGTATATGTGTCTCTAACACAAAGCATATATCACATCTGAACTGAGGATTCTATTTTTTTTCAAAACCAAAGCATAAATTCTTAGTGCACACTCATTTCTCACTGAAAACTCTAATCATGTTTTGAGATCATAAGGACAAATTAATTGGATTAAGGCTAAAGGCAGAGGTCACAATTGTAGTGTACTGTAGAAAGAATTATTTTCATAGATTTTACACATTTTCACCCAGTGTTTAGACTGTTCTTGTTTTCTCAGACATACTGATAAAACATCGTGTTCATTTTCTTGCTTTGCAGCTTGTCTTATGGATATTGACAGCTCAGCATTCATCCATCCCTGCACCTGCTACGAGAAGTAGCAATGGGTGATTTGCCGCACAGCCTCTTGCCATTCCCCTCACTAACCACCCTTTGACCACTTGACTGTATGTCACAAGGACGTTTTCAAGGAAAGAGAAATCCGATAACATTTCTTTTCTTTACTCTCAGTGAAATCTTGGTGTAAGCAGCTGTCAAAATTGGGTACTCAGCCGGTTTCAACATTGCTTAGTGGATTTTTAAAAATGTACTGAAAAATTCAGGTGGTTTTCCCCAGAGAAAGTAAAATTTCTTTTTGTTACATAACTTTGTAACTTTAAAAAGCTTTTGAATTAAATATCTTCTAAATTCCCAAGTAGATTATGTTTTTCATATTTCTTTTTTGACCAAGTCGTAAGCAGGTAAAATAATATTGTCTTTTGTTGATGCATATTTGCACATCCACATGTTCACAAACACAGATTGCTGAGGCATATTTATACACACGCATCGACACAAACATCATTGATGCATGTTCACACATCCACACACTTACACAAACCCATCGTTGATTCATATCCATACATTCACACACAAACAGATCATTGATACATACTTACGCACACACATTCACACACACACAAATTCTTGGCTCATATAAACTAAGATTTATGAGGTTAACCACTGTATAGTTTTCCTACCATTTTAGTGGGAAACAGAATCGTCTACAGCTTTTTATCAAGTGTTTGTCATTGGTTTTGACATTTACTTAAAGGCAGTTCATAGAATGAAGAGAGGCTGCAATGATGGGTGAGAAGATTGGAAGGGAGGAATGGAAGATAAAATAATCAAATCATACAAGATAGAAACCATGGATTTTGAAAAGCATAAGAAAGGCCTTGGAGACAAACATAGGCAAAAAAAAAAACAATCAAATCAATGAATACTTAAAATACATGAATAATGTAAAGGACCAGTATCCCTGCCCCATAAATGGGACCAAATTTTCACAAAAGATTTCAGGATATAGTACAAGGAAGAAAGTACTTTCCCAAGTTCATCTCAAATAAGCTTAGGCATAAAAAATATTAGTTAAGACCCAGATACACTTAAATCATGGATGTATTATGCATTATACTAACTTGGGAAGAGAAATCTCTTGCCATAAGGCAAACACTAAAGCCTAGTTTAATAAGTAAATTCTGTCGTGTTCCACAAATATGCGTTTGCTGTTTCATAAAAACTTCATATAATAGGCCAGTTGCATTGAAAAAGAATAAAATATCAGAGGGTTGTTTTAAGAATCAAAGTACATTTAGTTGGATAAATAGAGTACATACAGAATTAACAGGAAAAAATACAAAATCCTATTTCTGTGATTATCACTGCTGTTACTACCGTAACTTAAAAAAAAACATTGTAGGCAGTTTCTTTATTATAACTGAATTTCCCCCAGAAAATGAGCATTTCGTTTTTCTTTAACAATTCATATCTCTATGGTTCATAATACACAGTATCAATACAATGAAATTTTATGAGAACAGGTACCCTTTTGTTAACTGAGACTTTACTCTGAAGTGCATGCTGTATCCATGTGATGTTTGCAAAGCCCTCGAAAGTTTGTGCAGTTCTGAGCATACATTTTAGATGCTAACAATTTTCTCTGAGGTATTAGAACATGTGTTGATACAAAAACAATTACCTCTTCTCATTGTTAAATCCTCTCTGAGCACTAATAATCTTATTTCAAAGGTCCTTTATTTCAGCCTTCTAATCCTTTATTGCTTTCCAAATCTGTGGAATGTGTATCTAAATTTTAAACCTAAACAATATAATTTCTGTATCTCTTTGAAATTGAGGATTACTCTTTTGGGAAGGCCATTTCATTTTAGCTTTCATAGATTTGTCCTTCTTAGACCTTAATACCTTAAACTAAATATAAATTCTGGGGATTAAACACCCACAGCCATTTAAACAATCATAAGCTGATTGTTAGCTCAGTCACAGAGAGATCAAGCCAGGAAATTTTCTGTCACTCTCCCTTTTCACTTGGCTGCTCTGGGCATTGCAGCCTTGGCAGTATTGCCCTGGGCTCAAGCTGACACTTGACACACAATAGTTTTGCTCTTGGAGATAATTGTACACTCTAAGAAAAGGAAAATTCATTTTTAAACTATCCTTTTCTCAGTGAAATTTACAGAGAGGTGGTGAGAGTAGGTAAGAGAGAGGAAGGCAGGGACAGAGACATTTGATATATGTTTATATTTCTTTGTCAGAGAAGAAAGAAATACACTAAATTAAATTAGAATAACTATCATTTCGATATTCTTCATGAAATACCTTCTGAGCATTTCTCAATATGATTAAAATCTCATGGTTAGGTTAAAAGAGAATCAGAGAATCCGAAAGAAGTTAGGGTAGGGGGTACAGGACTATAATCATAGCTATTCTAGACTAATGGTCAAGGAATGAAGTTGAAAGTCATCCTTGGCTGTAGAGTGAGTTCAAGACTAGCTTAGGCAATTAGAATTTTTTTTCACAGAGTAAATTCAGAAATTTATCCGAGGATACAGGTCAGTGGTAGATTGCTTACCTAACTAACACACATTAGTACCAATGTTTAATGGAGAGACTGAAAACATAAATACATTGGGCATTAATTTCATGGGATAGTACATAAGTTTGCTTTATTTGTAGCTGAAATGTCCATTTTCATTTATTATAGCCTTGAAAATTTAAAAATAGAATGAAGAAATGGGTCTTGTCAAATCACTACCATCTTTTGGTAGTGTATTACTTCTTAAGAATTGTTTGGAAAGAAAGTGAAACATGGTCTGTATCCACAGTTTAGAACATGGAACAATGAGTCCAGGAAATAGTAATTACATAAGAGGTTGTAACTTGTGGGCAAGCAGACTTCTATCTCTGAATGCAAATAATAAAATCAGAAAAGAGACTCAGGCTAAGTTGTTCAAATACTTTCAAAAGTGATGTGGCTAGTTTTGACAGAGAAGTAAGATAAAATAGACTGTGTGTGTGGTGTGTGTGTGTGTGTGTGTGTGTGTGTGTGTGTGTGTGTTTGAGAGAGAGAGAGAGACAGAAAAAGAGAGGGGAGGGAGGGAGAGAGGGAGGGAGGGAGGGAGGGAGGGAGGGAGGGAGGGAGGGAGGGAGGGAGGGAGAGAGAAACAGAAAGAGAGATAGAGACACAAAGAGACATGGTGGTAAGATCTTCTAACTTCCAAATGTTTACAACAGTGTACTCAAGGCAGGATGCTGTCTGTACTGAGGGTGGATGCAGAGACAATGGCTGAATCCTGCATGCTGACTTGCTCCTCAAAGCTTGCTCACCCTTCTTTCTCATAGCACCCAGGACCACTAGCCCAGTACTGGTTATACTCAAAGTGCACTGAACCTACTCGTATCCTCAATCAAGAAAATGCCCCCACAAGTTTCTCTCCCGCTATTCTGGTGCAGTATTTTTTAGTCAATGTGCTTCCTTCCCAAATGAATCTAGCTTGTATCATGTTGACCTAAAACTAATCAAATTTGAGTAGTATTCACATTTACTTTTAAAAAATAGAATCTTGCTGGGTGGTGGTGGCACACGCCTTTAATCCCAATAATTTGGGAAGTATAATCAGGTGGATTTTTGTGAATTCAATGCCAGTATGGTCTACAAAAGCTAACAGTTCCAGGACCGAATCTGAAGCTACAGAAAAACTCTGTTTGAAAAACCAAAACCAAATCAAAATATAAAAGTAGTATCTCAGATTATTCTAAATTAGAACAAGAGGTAAAGTACTGTCATGATTGGTAATATTGGAACCCATTTATTCTAGCATAAATGTACAGACAAAAGTTGAAGACCCAGGGCTTCTTCCTGGACTGCCTTTAGTATTGAATGTTCCTTTCTCCATGTAGCTTGATTTAATAAGCATTCCTATAGTGCCTCAACTAGTCTCATTTTCAATTTCCAAGGACAATATATATAGCTACACATCTCAATCTGAGGTATAACTATTTTGGTCAAAAGGTCGATGATACGAAACTGTTCTCCCCATCAAGAATTACCTCTAGTATATGAAATTAAGAGAATTTTAGTGGGATTTTTTCCCACTTAATTTTTTAACTTTCATCCTCATCAAGAAACAGTTCCAAAGAATATAGATATTTAAAGTAAAGAACTCAGTGTATGCTTCTCAATGCTCATCAGTTTTAACTAATCCATCTGATTAAGAAAAAATATAGAAAAATGATACTACTTCCACCTAACTAATCTTTAAAAAGCAGTATTCTTATATTGACACAGAAGAGCCTACTAAATACTACAAAAAGGTTTCCCAAGCAATAAGTCTTAAAACTCCATAAGTATACATACATAAGTAAATTACATTTAAATGGCCACCATATAATGGATAAAATCAAGACTCGGCTAGATATCATGCTCTCAAACAAAAACCCTAGTACAAGGAATGAGTTATACCATTTTTTTGAGTTGTTGGTCAAAGTAGTTTCATAGAATCCCCACAAATAATATGACGTATTATGAATGCTATTGGTTGCATTTCACGACCTGACTGTAAGACCCTATTGCTGACAACAATCAAAGGGCATTGCAATGAAGTAATTCATCTGGTGTTCAGTTATGTTTTACCCTTATTGACTAACATTCACAATATTAGAACTTATTCACACTGTTGTGGGAGAAAATGAATCAATTTCACCTAGATATAAGTCTGTGGGCTATAATTGTGCCATGATTTTGTGGGATTGTTCTGATTGATGATTGACAGGAGTGGGATGGGGCAGTCCATTGTGGGAGACACCATTCATTCCATAATTAAGTGGAAGATATAACAAAGTAAGCTGAGTATGAGCCAGTCCAAAACCTTCCTCACTGGTTTCTACTTCTGTTTCTGCCCTGACTTTCTTCTATTATTGTGACCTGAAGTTAAGTTAGATAAACCCTTTCCGCTCTACTCGCTCTCATGCTCAGAATGCCTTGCCACTGCACCAGCAAACAAACTAGGAAAGCTCACTTAGCAGCTAATTTTGAATTTCAAAGACAAATAGATGCAAGAACATATACTATAAAAAACACAACATTTCACTTTTCCTAATGAACATCTCAATGCTTGCCGGACATTTCTATGTTATGAGAAAATAGTTCTCTGTATCAAAATTACATACCTAATTTTTTCCTTTCTTGTGCCAAATTTAAAGCTAAACCAAGTCTATCCTTAAGGCGTTAATGCTATTTTCTCTGTTCATGACTTCCCAAATAGGCTTAGGTTAATTTTTTTTAAAAAAATTAACCCATATATGAAATGGCCCTTTAAGGCATTTCTTTTAGATGAAGGCCTCATGAACACTATTAAATATAAGTTAAAATGAATGCCTGGGTTCTTCTCTGACCCCAGAAAATGTGTTTCCTCATCCTGACCAGCTGCAATTAGTCCTAAAACTAATTCAAAAATCATAACATTCTCTAATAATTCTCTTTCACATACATGCATATATTCTCCACCTCTGTTCAAAGGATCAATTCAATCTGCAGTAAGTTTGCCCATGGAAAATTAACTATCAATTTTAAGCATTTAAGAATCATCCAGTCTTACTATTCTATCGGCGTAATGATTCTTTCTGCTTTTGCTTTGTCTGTGCCTGCCTCACTATCCATCTCCTATGCATCAACAGAGATGGCATTTCTGATCTATGATGGCATAGTTATTTCCCCTTTTAGAATAGTGACTAAATTGTAGGCATGGTGTCATAAAGTCTTTAAGGATAAAGAGGCATTTTCCTTGTTCAGTCTTTTCTCTGACTCTTCTCTAATTACATTCAGTATTTTCTGATAATTTTACTTTAAATATATATGATGTCCAGTTAAAAAGTCATAGTAATCTCTCACATTGGATAGTACTTTCTATATTCCCTCTGGGACAGTAGTTGGAACCTCTCCCCAATACCCATATCTAATATAAGTAAAGTATCTTTATTAACGGGACCTAAAAACAATCATGACTATGAAAAGATCCTCAAGCAATGATCACGTTTTTCTCTTTTGTCCTCCCCATTGTTCTGCCCTAAGGTAACCAACTTTTAGAACAACTTGTATGTATATTTAGTGTTACCTATAATAACTACCTGTACACCCTATATCACCTCTAACAGGTAATGATATAATCAGAATGGGATTCACATCATGGCAGAGATATCAAGAGTGAGTACAAAGGATATCTTAAAAATTAACAACACAACACAAGAAAATAAAATACATTTCATGCATTACTTACAGTTTTAAAAATAATAGCTATCTAAACTGAATATAGTATTCACTCATTTAAACATTTTGAACCATAAATAACACATAATAGCTCTTATGTTACCTGAATGGTAGTAACATTCTTAGAAAATGTTTGCAAAATTTTCACTAGAGTTATTGAGTGTTTCTGGGATGATTGTGGACAGCAGCTTTGGAAAAATGATAGAGTTGTTACTTCTATGATACGAAGGATATGTAAAAATCATTTTAGAAAAATTATAGCATATCCTCTATTTCAGAATATTAGAAAAGCAAATGTAATCTCAGAATAACTGATAAAAAATGATTAGTATCTATAATAGTATGTCTAAGTATTAGTGCAAGACTCAGGGTGACAAAAAATGTTATGTTTAATACATAAATATTTGGTAGTTAGCATCATTAAAGTATAAAGTTACTCTTACAAAGTAATGACAGTGATTCCAGGTACCTTAGTAAGTACTTGTAATGACTGCAAATGTATTCAGATTAAGAATATTATAATCAGGAAAGAAAGCAAATAAAAAAAATTCTGGCTTTGATTGTACCTTTGCTTAAAATTCTTATGACAATAATTTGGTTTCTCAACAAGCTTTTCTGCTGGTACAAACATGACTTAAAGTACACAGCTGTTGATAATCTTGTGACAGCTATGTAATCAAGAAGAATTTCTTCAAACTGAATAATAAATCATATATTGATTATAAATTTTTGTGAATTCTATATTGATTATCTTAATATTAGTATAGCTAAAGATACTATAGCTGTATGTTTATTAGGAACTGGAAAAGTGAAAAACATATAAAATTAACTTCCAGGTTCTATTCAAAAGATGTTTTAGAAATCATATTATCAATGCCACACAATTTTATGATTTCTGGATTTTGCTAGAAATGACACCTAGTTGGTTAATGTGTGTTCATTTGTGTGTCAACTGGTGAAAAACTACATTTGTTGAAGCATTTTTTAACTTACATCTTTTGAAATTTGGCTCAAAATATACTAATATGAAAGGCTGTAAAATCATTCTGTTTCATATGATCTTTATAATCAAAGAAGATAATAAATAGCTACTTTCTGTTGAGATTTTTCTAGAATTGAAATATTACATTTGAATAAATAAAATCAATATGTATCAAATGACTGACTATAAGACGAGAGAATTCCAGTGTGTCTACTACTTTTTTATCTCATTTCTCAACTGGGATAAGAAAGTGATGAATTATTTTAAATGGTCATCCCATAACTATTTATAAAACAAATACAAGAGCCAATACTTTAATCTCTGGGTTCTCAGGCAGACTCACACAATATTGAACATCTCTTTTACTGCAGTGATAAGACTTTCCATTAACAAAATATCATCTGTTTGGTAAAAAGAATGAGTCTTTCTGGATGTTATCAGCAGTAACACAAATCAAACAGGAATTCAGAATTACTCTTCTCTCTTACTTGGAGGGTAAACCATGAAATTATAGATGGGAGCCCCTTATCAACTGTCAGAAAAATAGACAGAAATTTCTGTCACTTCAAGAGCTTAATCTGTTCTGTTGTCAGAATAAAATCCATGTTTATCCATATTCCTTCAAGTTTGGACTTCATTGAACATTTCCATCGTTAATCTACTTACAAATTATTTGAAAATAAGTTATTTTTATCCATAAGTTATTTTAACTTCTTTCCAATTAATTTATTGCCTTTTTGTCTTTTTTTTTCTTTTGATAAAAAGTCTTTTGAAAATGGAAGGAAGGGTTTATCACACAGAAATCATTGCTTGGACTCTTGAGAAAACTTATGTAAAATAAACAATATCAGTTTAGGCTTTTAAATCATGAGTAATTTGCAACCTCTGGGTTACCTAGGACTTTCTATACTTTGAACATCTACGTACACTGGTCTAAAGCACAATTTTCCCAATTTCCAGAGCCATGCAAGTAGTCTTCCAAGGCTCCTGTACATCATAGGTAACAGTATGAAGGTCAATTTTAAATGCCAACCTTAATAAAGTTACGATAAAACATAGTTATCTGTATGTTTATGCGGGTATTGAACCATGCAGTGCTCAACACACATGCTGACTGATGTCTTTTCCTCCCATGAAAATAATGCAGCCAGATACAGTGGGTAGTGCTGAGATTTGCTGGTGTTTAGCTCTGCTCTAAGTTCAGTTAGCTCTGTCTTAAAGGAATGAGGTTGAGGCAAATATAGCTGTAAACCCAATCTCCTCTGCTGCTTCCATATGCACAAGCACTTCTGCTTGCACATAAGCATGTATACATACCATATATACAAAGAACAACAACTCCCGCCCTCAACAAGCACACGCATGCACCAGTTTTTTTACAAAACATAGTAGTTTCGGATTTATGATTATTGCCTTCTTACATAAGTGCTACTCATTATTTTAACTCTCCATTTTAATATAAGGCTCACTACACACACACACACACACACACACACATGGAACATGACCACAAAAATAATTATTCAAGTATGAATTTCTTCCCTATCAGGTGCCAGCACAGTAGCAATAACTTCACTATTACAACTAGCAAAACCTTTTTTCAGGAAAATGTACTAAGTAAAAATAAGCTAATATTCCTGTTCCTCTTAAACTTAGAGATGCTTATGTGGTTCTGTTCAGAGATAAACTAAAATCCCAGAGAGCATGGTGGTGTATTTCTAAAGAAATCAACCGTATTTGCTTTCTGTTGTTTATTCTAATGCATATCCTATCTTAGGAATAAGGAAATACCTTCTGAATTAAAGACAGAAAACAGGTAAAGTAGCTAAGGGAGAAGAAACAATAAATAATTTATGCTTTTAGGAAGCTATGCCCTTGGGTTGACAGTGCTCTTTATAAGAACCATAGAATTACAGCATCTCTCCCCAATAATGGGCATAAGAAACCTTCTTTACAATGTTGGTCAGGCTATTCTAAGTGATTCCCAGGACAATGCATATTACTGATTCAGCCCTTGGCTGTCTCTCAGGCATTGAAAGTAGGTACCTATTGCTGAAAATATCACATACTTAAGGCAGAGGACTTCGATGCTTTCATCTGAATCTAACTTGAAAGCTAAATCCTGTGCTCCACCTTCCATAGGCTCTGAAAATACAATGCAAGCTCGCGAAAGAGGGAAATGACTAAATATACCTTGCAAATGCATCAGCCATGAACCATAACAGTGATGACCAATGCGAGATTTTCATATAGATACAACAAGTGGTACTCACATTTTGGTAACAATCAACTGTCTAATTGGATTTAAAGTTCACTTAAGAAGAGGGGAATCATTCCTGGTACTAGAAATCTAATCAACTTTCCTCTACCAGTGACATCAGGAAACTTAGAAATGAATCTACTACTGTAACTTTTCTAGAACAGCACAGTTCTTAACTACATTTTAAATCTTATCCTTATGCCCATAGGTAAGTATAGCTATGGTCCCTTCCCAAGGAAGCTTCTCTTAAACAAAGGGAGACCACCACAAAAAAACACATCCGAATATAGTAGAGAGATGAATGGATCCAGAGGACACAGTCACCAGTGAGCACATCTACATCACAGCTATGCATCTATGACTTAGGGGAGAAAGCAAAAGAGGTATTAAAATAGTTGTAAAAGCGAGAACACCAGAAATTCTGCAATAAAATATTCTTCCTAATTTAATAAATAATAGGGGAACAATGACAATAACAACAGCTATACTAACATGGAAGAAAAAATTAACAGGGTCCAAGAACTGGACAAAGCACTACAGGCAGCTTAAGACTACTAGGAATGGGAGAATTTCTCTGTCCTAGGGATGAACTCCTTTATTGTTTATCCAAACCCAATGGTAGGTAGCCTCCACTTAAATGGAGAACATTCAAAGCAGTCTCGTTATTCACATCTATGCAACAACCAAACGGACTCAGACTATTATATTTACATACTTGTGATACACAAACATTTCATGATTTTTTTATTCTTGTGTGTGTTTTGTGTGAGTATGTGGATAATGATTAAAGAATAAAATAAAAGGGGCAATTAATGTTAGAGAGTGCATGGGAGGGGGTGGAGGTACTGTCCTAATTCCGAGTTAATTAAAAATATAGCAAAAAATTTAAATTGCTATTATTTTATAAATGAAAATCTAGATTATTTCTATACATAAGGGGTGAGATACAGGTTCCAGAAGTGATTCCACTTTAAGAGATTTGTGCATTAAATCTAAAGAAAAGAAAACAAAACCAATAAAAAACAAAATCCACAAAATTTGGAAGAGTAACTTGTTCTTAGCAACTTTAAAATGAAACATAAACACAAGAAAATATTGTAACTAATCTTTTAAAAAATGAGGACTAAAAATAAGGAATAGAAGATTTATCCAATTATCCCAAGGAATATTTGAGTCTATTTTTTTGAACAGAATGAAGTATTTAACAAACAATGTCCCTGAGCATTGAAAACTTGGGAAAGACACACCCAGTAGTTCTTGACAGGATGTGAAAGTGCGTTTGTTTTTATTGGTTGCTTTTGTTTGTTTTAAATTCAGCATTTTTTTTAGCTTTGGCTAAATATATTACTACAATGCCATGATTCTTGATACAATGGCACATTAATGCTGAGAATATGTATTTAGATTCCCAAGAACATAACCTAATTTTAGATTTAATAAAAAGATTTTGAATGATATGATATAGAAATCATTGACTTTTATGATGTATTGCAGTACTATGAGTATTATCTACATAACAAGCAGGATTTTATTTCTTGTATATTTCTGAATGATTTTTGGTTTTGCAGTAAAAACTTTAGACAAATCTATTTACAGTTTGGAGTTATGAGAGACGAATGAGAAAAGCAATAAGTATATAGTGAATAATTTAATCCTATCAATGCTTTTTCTTCTAGGGAAATGAAGTCAGAGATTTTCTAACAGTATTCGGGTCCTTACAAGAAGTGTTTGTCTTATCGTTTTAGATTCTCCTCACATATATCACTTCTGTAATGATCTGAAGTACACCCTCTCCCCAGCCTCTAAATAGAAAGAAACATGTCACCATGTATCAGTTCGTTAAGTTGTTTTGGTCAGAATTGTGCTGAAGTATTAAATTTCCCAAGAAAGAACCAAGGATTAAATCAAACCCACAACATTCAATTCAGTATTCACATCACAGCTCTTCATGTCAAAAGAAAATAACAGTATTTTTTCTTCATAAAAGCATTATCAAAGAGTACAGACTTTCTGCTACAAGAAATTTCCCTCTTAGAACTGTGTTGTCCAGCTGGAAGGTGACAGTCATGGAAATATCATTGTGAAAATGATTGGGTTACAGCATGTTTATCAAGACATCATATTATTTATATTCAACATATACAATGTTTTCCATTAAATATTATATAACTTAAAAAGCATTAAAGGCAACAACGCCAAATGTTTTTCCTTTCCTTCTTTCATTTTATTTATTTGCCACCTCAGCCTTCTCCTGCTGTTAAACATCTTCATTCACTTGTTTAAAATGTTTTAAATTATTTTAAAATGTATTGAGAGCATATACATGAAGGTGAGGCATGCTATGCTTTTAAACATCAAGTTAAAAATAATTTGGTTATTCTATTTATGGACTAGTCCCAGAATTATATTAATGGATTAAAATTTCTTAAGGAGATTTACACATAATACCTTTTAATGTACAAATTCATAACATTATAGAATAATAGAGTTGGTTGAAAATTACTCAAAATAAAGTAGAATCATTTTGTCATTTATAAGTCATTTACATGTGAAGAAAGGAATAGGTTTCCCAAAGTGCTTTGTTTTTAGAAAATTGTTCTATTGTTGATTCTGTGTTTGTGAGTATAAGTGTGTGTGCATTATATTCTGTGTCCACGCACACAATCAGGGTAAAGGTCAGAAGGGGACATCAGAAACCCTACATCTGGAGTTATAAGTGTAAAGGTCAGAAGGGGACATCAGAAACCCTACATCTGGAGTTATAAGTGTAAAGGTCAGAAGGGGACATCAGAAACCCTACATCTGGAGTTATAAGCAACTGTTATTCAACCCAGTGAGTGCTCTTTTGTCTCTGTAAAAGCAGAAGGATTTTACCTGCTTAGCCTTCTCTCGTGCCCCTAATCTCTTACTTATTATACTAGCTTAGTTTTTACTTCACTATTTTTAAATTCCTTTGTAGCTTGAACATTTTTCGTTCAACCCTAGTCTTTAATATTCTGGCTTTCCACTAGACAATATTTACATAACAGACCCAAAAGTATCATACTTGTTTACAAGATAGAAACCAGGATTTAAAATTCAGTTAATTAAATTTTTAGTAATGCTTCTCAAATGAAAACATTCATATTCTTCTCTTTTCTAATATTTCAGAAAAAATGCTTATGTGTGTGTACATATTTACATTAAATCCTTCAATAAACATTGAGACTTCATTAACACTCAAATGGGATCCAGCCGCTTTTCATTTCAACTCCAATCATCTTATGCAGGATAAAAATGTGAGACATGGAGCAACTTCTGAAGATGCTTTGGTGTCACTTCTGGTACTGATCTGAGCCTGCACATAGAACTCTTTTCCACTCTGGTTGTGTTTGAGTCTCACCAGTTTGTGATATTTGCTTGGGAATACCTTTGCTTGTCTCTGCAAACATTAGCATTTAGTACTTTCTGCCCATGGACACTCTCATGCTTCTAAAAATCATCTTTATTTCTAGCTACATCTTTGTCATTTCATGTTTTCCTAAGTGAAGATTTTCATACATTTATTCACAACTGCTATTTATTTATACTCTCCTTGCTCTCTTTCCAGTTTATTTTTCCTATTGAAGAGTTTTTTAAAACATTTTTACAGAAATTGCTTTATTAAGACAATAACTCCAATGACTGTGGTACTATTTTTATCTAAAATATTCATGACTTTAATCTTCATAACAGTAACTGGTTAATAGCATTAACTCCATAAATAATAATAAAACAGTACAGCAACTGAGTTAAAATGTGTAAACAGCATGTTTTTAGCTATAATGAATATAATTCATTTAATTTTCCTGTTTTGAATTTCTTAAGCATTCTCTTAGATATAGTAGAAACAGTTCTCAGAAAGTAGATATAACTAGTAGATATAAGAAATTATTTCCTATTTCTTCTCCTGTTTGTATCCATCCCCAGACTGTACTATTTAATTACCAATTATCCATTTTATGTTGCTTTCTCTTTCCAAACACAGTGGTATTCAAAAATGTAATTTAATTAACAGAAACTTCAGAATAAAGCAAGTGTGATGAGTTAAAAGAAAAGTCAGTATCCCAAGCTTTATCTCATGTAAAATTTAGCAAACATCTAGATAGCAGTTTTTATAACATATCCTGTACAGCATGCACCTGCCTACACAATGAAAAGCTAAATAATGCTACTATCATTCGGTATTGTTATGCTTTTATTGTAATATTTTTGTCTGAGTTTATTATTTTCCACGTTTAACTTGATATAAGATAAAAGGAAAAAAGAAAAGAAAGTTATAATGAGATAATATGTAATTAATAAAAATTGAATCATATTATAAATGAAATTCAAATTTAGACAATACTGGAAAGATATTTATGAGCATGAGCATTGTTCCTTTTTGTTTGTCTCTTGTACAGGTTGAAAAGAATCTTCAGGCTGGATTTTCTTTGGAAAAGTTGAAATAGAGCCATTGTATAGTCAGTCTGAGATGGATGTGGTATTGACGTGAAAAATCAGAGGTTATAGATCATGTCTTATAAGACTTTAGATATTTTTAACACTCTTTAAACATTTGTTCTTATACCCATACATTGGTATGCACATCAAAATCATCAAGGAGCTGCTCTTCACAACGGATGGATACTACTACGGAAAACCACAAAATAAATGCAGGGCTATTGAGTCCTGGACCGATAAATATATCTAACAAAACACACTTTAACCCAAGGCCCTGGGAACCTATTCAAAATGGGCCAGACGTATTGTCAAAGCCAGAAATTAGGGAAATTTGTAGTGAGATGAGTCTTCTGGTAATATCAGAATCTAAGCCCATAATATCTCTCCAACATGACTCCCAAACATGAGCTGAACAAGGATTAGACAAAATGAGATGCTGAAGTGCTTGAAGTGGAAAAAAAAAAGCTTTGGATGCTTGAACTCTGAATAAAAGAACCCTAGGCAACTAAGAAGAGTTGAGAATAGAAAACGTAGTCTTTCCCAGGAAACAGTACATCAGCTGGCTGTCCAGAGTCAAATATCAGCCGTGAATGCATTCCTAATAGCAATACTGTGTGAAATGATAAAACTACATTTAAGGAATATATATATATTTGTATTCATAATGTATATGCATAGGCATATACAAATTAGTGAAGAGGAGACCATGAATTGGAAATTAGAGCAAGAAAGGCCTCCGGGGAAGCGAGGGGGAGGACGAATGGAAAAAGGGAAGTGAATGGTTGAAATGGTACAATGATAATCGAATTTCAAAAATTAAAAGCAAAAAGTAAAAAGGAATAATATACTTCCTTATTCTGATATAATGAATGAGTGAAATTGTATTTTTAAGCATTTTTCATGTTTTTTTTTTCTTTCTAGTGTAGTGTCAACAGCTGGAAGATTTAGAAGTTCACATGCTTCTCTGAGAAGTTCCCCGAGAAAGAAATCCATCAAATCACCTCCACAAATTGAATACCATTGGGGGTATTGTACAGATAATTTTGTTAATTCCTAAATCCATCCTTATTTTCATTCCATATTGCTTTAGGTAACCATATTCACTATCTACTGTGCCGAATAAAAAATAGAATAGTTGAAGATCTTCTCAAAATCTGTGCACAGTGCTGTTTATACTTGGTAATTTTGTCTAAATTCTGCGGTACAATGTTTTCTGGTAGTATTAGATTCATCCCCAGAATAAATGCCATGTACCTCCTGAAAATATACTAATTGAAAATGTATGCCTTCTGTAAAAGTCATTAAAAAATACCATTAATAGCTGGACTTTGATTGAAGTTGACAAGATCTGCTCTTGGAACCAAAGGCTCTAACAAATAATATGTTGCTCTGGCAAGTGGGAATACACGGATTTCAGATATGCTGTGGCATGTCGCACACACATGGAAATTAGCTTTCAAAGTGGTATGTCAACATCAATTTTCATAGTTTTGTAATATCTGTAATCATAACCAATGGGGTTAGATGAAAACACCTGCTGTTCTTTCTGCTATTTGTTTGGAAAATTAGATTCAAAGTAGCATGACTACTATATAACAGATCCCCACCGTGGGATAAAGTGTCCTCGAGTGTTCTTGCAATGTCAGTGGTTGGTGTAAACATAACACTCTTAAGAGACTAAAAACAATTTCAAATGAACACATTTGCATTACCTTTCTTAATAGGTTTTCTGACTCAAAAATCAAGTGAGATAAATATGAGTTTTTATTTATGAAGTAGCTACCTGAAGAAAAATTGGGAACAGATTGAATCCACAAAATATTTGCATGTGAAATACTTCTTATTCTATCACATTCTCTTTAGCTTAATGAACTTGAGTACCTCCTTCCTCAAATTTCTGTTAAATTATGCAAACTCCAATTTTTCTACATGATTGTAAAAGTGGTGCTTTCGGTATAAGGCGACAAAAGTCTTGAAAGCTAATCCAAAATCCAAAAAAAAAAAAAAACAAAAAAAAATTATTTAGTTAAGTTACAGTTGGGGAAGTGATGTTATTATTTCTAGCATTTAAGTTTTATAAGCAAAATATTGCTGCCATTTTCAGCGTAATCTCTTTGTAGAATCTGAAAATCAATTTTCATGTACCATTGTGCTACATGTTAAAGTCTACCATTTCATGTAATTTATCAACAAACTAAATGTAAGTTTTAAATATATCTGTAACTTATTTATGTTAAACATTACTATAGCAATAGTGTGCCATTAAAAATGAAAAGCAATGTATATAGCAATACTTAGATTTTTTTCATTATTGAATTCTTAAGACAATAAATAATTATTGATAATCTTAGTGGCAATGCAAGCAAAATCTTTACTCATTTTAAAACATATCTCTGTGAAACTGTCACACACAATAGGAGAGATTTTATGAGGTCAGTTTCATTAAATATTTTCACCCACATGTAGTGATTTTTCACTTATAATAAAGTTTTCCTGAAGTTCAGAGAGTAAATCAGCCACTGATTAGTCTTACAGACCAGACAGTGGTGGTGGTGACACATACCATTAATCCCAATAGCCGTACTGGTTTGCCAAAGGTTTCAGACAGTAGTGTTGAACACCTTTAATCCCAGAACTAGAGAGGAATATAAGACTGGAGGAGACAGCTCTTACACACAGTCTTATTCTGAGATTCCTGGAGGCAGGATCTCCATTTCAGACTGAGGTAGAGATAAAAGATAGTGGCTGGATGTTTTGCTTTTCTGACCTTCAGGTTGAACCCCAATTTCTGTCTCTGGGTTTTTATTAATCATGCTACACTCACATATTTTATTACACACATTACCTCTCCTTCTCACATTTTTAGTTGTCTATTTCTCGGGCAGACCTTGGAACTCGAGTTATTTTTGATAATAGCGTTTCTCTGAATGTTGGAGCACCTAGTGTCAAAGGGGCATTTTAGCTCATGAAACCACCCTTCTTCTTCTATCCCACAATGGAAAAAACAGAAATTTATTGGTAAAGATTTTTTATAATGTCAATATTCAAATCTTTTATAATTCAATAAGGTTTACTTTTATAATTCTTACAATGAAGGATGCAAACATTCATTCAGGTTTTATTAGAATTTTATGAACATTCAAGGTGCTTTTTTTCAGTGATTTTACTTTTAGACTTTTTCTGTCATATTATTCCTTGAAGAAATGCAATTCATTTTATGAAATTGCCCATTTGGAGGTTTAGGTTGTTAGATTCATATGATTTCACTTGCTCTTATGTTTCCAATTAACAATCTAGCAAAGAGAAATTTGCTGAGATCTGAATACATTGTGTTTTGGTAAGAGGATATGAAATTTTCATTAATGATGATCCATACTTACTATTTATTTTAAATTAATATTGCCACTCTATTGTCACATGTGTCATATGAATATAGAAGGGGTTGCTGGGAATTGTTCTGGGATATTAGTTTAAGATGAGTTACCTTTGTTTCTGCATAGAAAATTTGGTTAACAATGCAATGATGTGTTGCATTCTTCTAGGTTGCATTTGTTCAACTGTTTGAAGCTGTATTACTTTTTTCCTGTCTAAAATGCCTTATTCATCTAATAAAGTGCTGAACAGACAATAGCAAGGCAGGGGAAAGGATAGGCATGGCTGTCAGAAAGAGGGAATAAAAATGAGAAGGTGCAAGAGAATAAGAAGAGAAGGATGCTAAGGGCCAGCCACACAGTCACCCAGGCACACAGACAGCAACAGTTTAAGAGTAAAGTAAGACATGTAGAAGAACAGAAAAAAAAAAACACCAAAGGCAAAAGTTAGATGAAATAATTTAGGGAAAGTGGGCTAGAAATAAGCCAAGCCAAAGTTAGGAATATAAAAGTATGAATAAATGTACATGTGTGTTATATTTGGGAAATGGGTGGAGGGCCCCCAAAAGGACCAAAAGAGTAAAAACAAGTAAACAACAAAACAAAACAAAACAGAAAACGGAATGGAAAGATTTAAGTGGTGATGAAAGTAAGGGAATAGTGGAAAGTGGTTGGCTTAGGTTTTCGTTAAGGATGGTTAGTCAAACTAAAGATAAGGAAAATGCCACACTTATGGTGTAGCTTAATTAAAGCACAGTATTTGAAATGAAGGAGGAGAGTTAACTTAAACAATATGGCATTAAATGAGAATTCTGATTGTGGTTACAGAATACTGTCCAATAAATTGTTTGGGAGTTCCCAGGTGTGTCTTAAACACTACAGGCTCTTGCCATTACTCTTGGTTGACCTGGAAGATAATTCCCTACTACTGGAACAGGGATTGTGGATCGTACAGACATCAAGCTGGAACTGGGCACCAATCCTCCTTCAGCTGGCTAGCTAGAAGAGTAATGGAGGTTATAAAAGGGAAAATAGAGAAGGCATCAATGATCATTTGTTTATAAGCAGAACACATTTTTTTTTCTGCGAAAATATTTGATTAAACACTCATAATCTCAATTTTACATTTGGGGGAATATTAAGCTAAATCATGACCTATATTTGACATTAAAATTAGGAGGTGGCAACCCCACAAAACACCATATCACAAGGTACATTATGTTCTCACTCAAGGTGAAAATTCTATGCAATGAAATTATACATGGAACATGAACGAATCAGCAAACTGCCAAAGCTGGAAACAAAGCGTCTGGAAAGGCCGCAGAGCAGGCTGGAGCTCTAGTTCTCATCGCACATAGCAGGCAGCTACTAGGGTAATAGCCGCACACTTCAAGTTTCTCCTCATAATTTGAGCATATCAAGAAAATTAAATAGCATAATAATATGAGCTAAAAGACAAAAGAATTTGCAAATAACAAACCAAACACAATTTAATAGTACCAGACTAAAATATTACTTAAGTAGATGCACAGAAAAAAGAGGTTATGTATTTTTTTAAAAAACAAAGATTTCAGGCGTCACTCAGTGCTGGAACACTCGACTACAGTAAGAGGAGTTTGAGATTGACTTTTAGTCTTTTTTTTTTTTTTTTTGTTTTTTTTGTTTTTTGTTTTTCAAGACAGGGTTTCTTTGTGGCTTTGGAGCCTGTCCTGGAACTAGCTCTGTAGACCAGGCTGGTCTCGAACTCACAGAGATCCGCCTGCCTCTGCCTCCCGAGTGCTGGGATTAAAGGCGTGCACCACCATCGCCCGGCTTTGACTTTTAGTCTTATTCACACTCCCTCATAAGAAGGATGAATCACACATTAAAGGAGGAAAGATCAAATCTTAATGAATGTCCCAAGACTTCAAAACCAATTTGACAAATCATTTATTGAAACATATATATGGAAACAACAAAACTATGATTCTAAATGATATTTTGCTTTTTTCCCTCACAGTTGAAATATATGAAAATATAGACAAATTCTCAATGACTTCAATTATGGAAAATTTAGGTAAGTAAATTTAGTCTACAAATGCTTATAAAGTTTAATTATATGCCAGACATCATTTTAGTATTATGTGGAGACATTGGGAATGGAATTGTTAGAACATAAATCAAAACTTTTAAAAGTTTTAGTAAATGATAAATTCATAGTCATAAAATATATATGATATAAAAGTTAAGTATGCAATGTTATTATTTTCAGTGTGCACAAATGTGAATTATGCACACTGAAATAAATAACATTGATGGCAAGTAAAGCATGAACACAATATAAATCGGTAAAAAAACAATGGCAGAGGAACATTACGTAGAATACCATGTACACAGGCAGTCAGCAGTGAAAGGCTGGTTACGCTTCAGTACAACTCTCATCCTTTCTATGGATCTTCTCCAAATATAAGTCACACCAACTTTAGCATTTACAATAAAGAATCCTTCTTGTTTAATTTTTATGCCACTATTTCCACTGTCCACTTGATACAGAGTGCTGAGCACATTCATTTGTTCATTCATGTATAGAATATTAATATCTCAGACATAAATATAGATACAAATTTAGTACTATGATAAACAGTTTTTCTTATCAAATTTATGCCCAGAATTTCGGATTGTGATTTCATTTATAACAAGAATCTTGCATATTTGCTAAAGCACAGATGACTTCTAACTCTATTGTATAGACTCTAAATTTAAGTATTTTTCTCGTCTAGCAGGGAAGAGTAAACAAATATGCATGGAGAAGAAAGCTGCATGGCAGTAGAAATACTTTGGTATAGAAGCTGTAAGTGTTGAAACACAAATTCTCACCAATGGCTGAAATCTTAAATATATTGAGAAATCAAATGTCTACTTATTTTACTTGTTTATTTATTTGAAATTTTATTTTTCATTTATTTTGCTTACCAACCACAGTTTCCCCCTCTTTCTTCTCTTCTCATTCTCTCACCTCAACCCCAACTATGCCTCTCCCCCATCTAGTCTTCCTCCTTTCAGAAATGGGCACACCTTCCGTAGGAATCAACATTGTTGAGTTTCCAAAAATGTGAGGGACTTACGGACACAAAATTCCATTCCATAACCAAGAAACTATCTGCAATTGATAACTGATTGTGAAAAAAAGTGTTTTCTCTAGGTATACAAATCACATTTAAGGACATGCACTTTGACCAGCAGTATATGGCAAACACAAAATGAGCACAATGATATTTTGTAGATTCTGTCTCATAATGCTGTTTGGGGGCATTTTTTTTTCTTACTTGTCCTTTCCTTGCATATTTTGGTTTCTGATTTTGGACTTTTATGATGTGTGTGTGTGTGTGTGTGTGTGTGTGTGTGTGTGATTTCTCTCTTTTGTTGGTTTTACTGCTTCTTATTTACCTGTTTATCATCTAAAAGTGAGAAAAGAGGAAATGTTAGTATGGGACAATGGTCTTGTAACCTGTAATGATTGTTACTTGTATTGGTTTAATACAATGCTGATTGTCCATTAGCCAGGCATGAAGTGTAGGCGTGGTGACCAGACTAGAAGAATTTTGGGAAGAGGAAAGGCTCAGTCTGCAGTTGTCGCCCAGATGCAAAGGACGCAAGATAAGAATGCCTCACTGATACATGGTATCAAGTCATGTGCCTAACACAGCGAAGAATTATGGGTTAATTTAAGATGCAAGAGTTAGTTAATAAGAAGCCTGAGCTAACTGGCCAAGCAGTACTCTAATTAATATAGTTTCTGTGTAATTATTTTAGGTCTGGGCAACCTGGAAACGAATGAGCAGTCTCTGCTTACTGAATGTAATTGAGTCAATGAGGAGGGAGCAATGATCCAGAAGGAAATGGGGGGGGGGGATAAATCATGAAGGGAATATGTTATATAAAAAGTTTTAAAAAGCAAAAAAAAAAACCTCTTAAAGTATCAATTACATCATTTGAATTTATTTTTAAGTAAAGAGCTATAACTTTGACATTGAAAGAAAAATAAACACACCATAACCAGAAACACATATGTCATTTAGCAACTAGGTTTTTGTGAAGTTGAAAATTCTGAAATTGCTGAAACTTCAATCTTACTATCTACTTCTAAGCACACTCTTATAAGTGTTAATTCCTTATACTTACTTCCATAACTTGGTTTAAATCATTTCCTTGTTTAGATGGCCGCAAGAAGCTATAAATCTTTGCCTGAGTACTGGCCTCATGTTTATTGTTATACTGAATAAAGAATATTCAGATTGTCTTCAGTTCCCTTATTGCTTCCTGATTCTGATGTCATTTAAAATATCTAAACACTATATGCAGTTTATGTTCTTATATCTCTAAATGAACCTACATTTTAGAGCTGGTTAAACAGCTTTTGTTTTCATTCTTGTTGTACATAAAAATTTACAAGATATGGAATCTGCTCAGTGAATATTTATTGACAGTGAAAGTGACATTATGGCATTTAAATAAATCATTCCAATTTTAAAAAGCTAGAAAGAATTTGAGAAGGCTCATTTATCTTTTCTATGCATTTAAGAGACAGTTTTGGAGCACAAAACATCATATGTACACTGTGGGTAGACAGATTAAATGGGCAGCATTTCACAGCTTATTTTAGGAAACAGAGATGTGAAAATTGATGTTGAAAGAAGAGGGGGGAGAGTAGTTGTTTTAGGCAATTACTGTATAGTTTCATAAACTCAACTCAGCCTCTAAGGGAAGCCCAAATTAGTGTTTATATTTAACTAAAATCTTTGCAGATATGCGCATAGGCTCTTGAATATCATGAGAAAATATATTCCACAGAGTGTCATGAAGGTGACTAAGAAAATTAATTAGATCAGCATTCACAAAGTACCTTGAGTCAGACAATCATGGAAATTAGAGCAGGATGGGACCTTGGAGATCACCTTGTTCAACACCTTCATTTGGCAGATGAGGAAATTGAAACCAGATTGGCAAGAATAATTTCCCAAGGTCGCTCAGATAATTAGAAGTAGAACAAGACCTCAGACATGAGTATTCAAAGTCCTAGCTAGAGTCCTTTCAACTGAATAAAGGTCAGACTGCTTCAAGGTTTAAAAACGAAATAGAATAAAGATCTCAGTCATCAAGTACAAAAAGTGAGTACGCTTACAAATAAACTTATAAGACATATCAATTGCGCTATATGTCTACACTTGCATTTAATTTAAAATGCTTTTAATAGATACCTACTTCCCCTTAGAGAGCATGCCGTATATTTTATCTAATGATTATTAGCAACAAAATTTTATGGAAAATGAAGGAAACATAGCACTTTGACTGCAATAGCTAGTCCGAGAACATAATTGATTTTCGGCACAGTTCATCTGATTATATCTCAAGGAATTTGCTGTATTTCAAAAAATGAATCTAATGCTTTAAAAATAAAATTGCAACTGGATGAGAAGAGAGAAACTAAAACTAGTTTTATATTTGTCTGTACCTCACGTTTTAGTATAGGACAAGGCCAGCCAGCCAATAGGCTCATTTTCTAATTATTTTTCTGCAGTTAAAATTATCAAAGGATAAGTTAAGCTGTCGACATTGAAACTGGTATAGTATATTCTGCATGGGACCAGGTTTTCACAGAAAAACTGAACTGCTGGAATTACAGTGACAGCTGAAATCGCTACTATGTGCTCTAAGAACCATAGATGTTCCCAAGACCTATGACAACAGTAAGATAGAATGAGACTCCCTAACACTGGAAATCACTGAACAGCATTAATAGCCTATTCACTCGTAAGAGAGATACTTCTATTTTCACATTAGTAATTGAGTCCTTTTCTTCACCTTTTAACACACAGCTGAAGTCAATTTGACTGATCAATTAAGTGTTAACAAAAGGTAGAAGCACAATTGGATTCAATAGTGAGACTTTGAATTCATGCTGAATAATTATACAACTGAAGAACATGTTATCATGTATAACTATGCTTTTATTTTTACATTCTGCAAAACAGAGTTAGTTTTAAACAAATACTTTGACTTGACTTCATTTCATTTTCTTCACATTGGGTCCATGGAACTTAATACCATATTATAGAGTGCTCAATCCCATGTTCCATTTTCCAAGATGATGTCCGGACTTTCTTCTTTGTTCTTCTGGTTACTTCCCAAGGGTGTTCTGTTAGCGTAGCACCACTGCCATACAGAACTACAGCTCTGTGTGCATATTTACTTTCTACCTCAATACTACAAGTTCCTTCCTGAGCTGAGAGACAATACTCAGTGTCTCTGACTCTTCACTACTCACGATTTCTCAGATATGCATGTGAAGTTCCTATGTACTCTTTGTGTATTTGTTCAAATGTTACCACTTCAAAGAGATTTCATATGTAAAAATAAAACTCTCAATCTCTTAAAGTGTTTCCTAAATTTTGATGTCATGTGAAATTGTTTCTGCATTTGTTGCTTATGGACCTACTTTTCATTTCACTCTTTTAAAGTGGACCAAAAATTTAAGTAATCATGTTTTTTTTTTTCAGATTAGAACATAGACACATTTTCTCCCTTTATTAGTGTTCTGAGACGGTGTTGTGACAAGGCTTAAACAGTTACTCTGACAATCATTAAAAGAGTAATACCTCTTTCACACAAGTGAAGTATTTAATTTGATCATAAGTACTCACTTTTATCTTAAATGTTTGAATCATAACCTCAATCAACCTTGGTATTATGTTTATATTGTATAAATAAAAATGAAGATAAAATATTAAATTGTATCTTCAAAAGTGAATTAATTAAAACATTAGCTAACACATAAAATATCATTTAAAATTAACTTGTATTTAATCCTGAGATAAATGGGTAGTAATATTTTTGAAATTATTTAAATCTATTTTATTAAAACATGTTAGTCTTTGATTGTTATTTTATAATAAAAACATATATTGATCATATTCATTTCTATTAATATTCTCATGTTTTTCTTGAAATGGAAAATCAATTTATTCTCTGTGTTGTCTTGTAAGTAAAACATAACTCATTAAAATATCTTTATGTTCAACAAATTGTGAAATATACTATTTTAAGTTATGTTACATTATCTGCTTAAACAAAGTGCAACAATTAAAAGTACATAGTTGAAAAGAATGGTAGTGTAGACTTTTTCTAAGAGAGAGTCCTAAATGTGAATTTTAGCAACATGTGTTTATTTTTACCCAGTCTTCTTTCATCTTTGCAACTCTGAATGCATAGGTTTGCCAAATTACATTAATTAAGTTTTGTTTCTCCCACAATTGTGCAATTGAATAACTGGATGTTACAACAATTAGAAAAACCTTCACAGTGGCCAAATGAATTTCCTTTCCCATTACAGGATAATAAAAGTCATTCATATCAGTCTTTTTTAAAAACTACTAAAACGGACGCACAATTCATTCTTGCATTGCAAGCCCTGGATTTAAGGGAAGGTTGAGAATGCATAGCAGAGTACCTATTTCCCTGGGACTAAAATACAGAATCCTTGATAAATAATTTCTTGCAGGTGGATGGAGTAGAATCGCCTGTATGGTATCTGTGATACAATAGAGTAAACTGTCCAACAATTCAAAGAACTCCGTTTTTTGGTTCAAAAATGACATATGCACTAGCGCTGTTCTCAATCCACTCTATAAAAACAGGTTATAGCCCCACAAAGCTCTTGTGGAATAAGAAAATATTAGGGTTTGTAAACACGGTTACTCAGTAGTCATTAAATGTCCTAATAATAAAGTGAAATTCATTTTATTATTTTATTTTAATTTAAAATTGTAATGCAAACTTTTCTCATTTTTCATAGCTATCTCCATTTCCACTCCCTCCCCATCTCTCACTCCAACCTTCCCTCCACCCCCCCCCATTCATTCCTTGGAAAGGGTAAGGATTCCCTTGGCAAGTCAACAAAGTCTGAGAATTCACTTAGAG
Organism: Microtus pennsylvanicus; assembly: GCF_037038515.1. NCBI lineage: Eukaryota > Metazoa > Chordata > Mammalia > Rodentia > Cricetidae > Microtus > Microtus pennsylvanicus. The sequence goes on along the minus strand of NC_134588.1, from coordinate 40,652,545 downwards.
GCAGTACCAAGGCCATCCTCCCTATATCTAGGCTAAACAACGTATCCCTCCAAAGAGAATGTGCTCCTGTACACTAGATTAAGCACTAGGCATAAATTATGTTCCCACTGCCAATGGCACCAAATACTGCCAAGCTTCACAACTGTTACCCACATTCAGTGGGTCTAGTTGATGGATATACCCACCCACAGAAACAGCTGACCAGAGCTACTGAAAGCTCATTGACTATGAACTGTAGTGGGGGAACTTGCACAGAACCAAACTACAGTGAAATTCTTATATTAGTTGTTTGGTTTTTTTTTCTATAGAAATCCAGAACTATAAAGGAAATATTTCATTTGGTCATGGTAAATATATTATAACATGATGAGACTATACACACACACACACAAAGACACACATACACACACACACACACACACACACACACACACGTATCATATCATATATCTCACTGGCTATATACCCAGAAGGAATTAAAAAATAATTCAATCATTTTTGTAAAAAAATCAAGTGATTTTAATGACATTATTTTCAGGTTATCAACATTGTTTTCTTCATGTTTTTGTATTAGGTACTACTAGCTTAATTGTATCTGTCAGGTCTATTTCCTAAAAGTTATTATCCATAAAATAATTCAAAAAGAGCAAACAGACAGAAATTGATTAACAAATAAAATTCAGCATTCTCTATTAAATTTACAATTTTTAAATAGCTATGCTACTCTCTGTTTATTAGAAGGGAAATTTTCCAGTTATGCTAGAAAATAGTGATGAAATGTGGTCCATTTTTGTTTTCAATAAACAACATCTATAAATAATACATGTTCTTAGTACTTACTATTCCTTGTTATTTATTATTGTTAAATGCAAGTAAAAACAAAGACAAAAAACTGTATAGTTTCCCTTATACCAGAGGAATTCAGAAAATTATGAAAAACAACACAACCTAAAACCCAGCTTTGTAGTACATGTAATACAAATGGTTTTAGGAGAAAATATATGTTTAATATAAATGCTTGGAAAGCCTTTAGAGCATCCATTTACTTATGGAATTTTGACAAATGACGTATAACTAAAACCTTTATGCCACGAAGGATTTCACAGTGGCTTGTACAACATTTAAAGTAATTCAATATCTTTTTGATTTCTCTGAGTATGGTTTCATGAGAAGAAGCAATTGAAAGGTCTGATTTCATTGGCCAAGTCTACCATGCTTCTACAGAACAGATGGATTAAATATTTCACTGTGTTTTTATCTACACACACTCCAATTTCAGCCAAAATGCAAGAAAAAAACTTCATTTTTTCTCGGTAGTTGCAATGCCCGAAAGCCACCCCTTCATTTTCATCATAGCAGGATGTCCTCTTGTTAACCATAGACGTGCGAGGAGGCTGCTACCAAATCTCTCCCCTTCTCTTCCTTCTTCCAGACAGATTCCTCTACACAAACTAATTCCGAAATTAATCCAGCTTAGCTAGTAATTTGAAAACAACCCAGAAGTGTCTTTTCAAAGTCAAATGATAGTAATTTTATTGTCTACTAGATGAGGAGCGCATGGAGAGACATATTTTTAGCCATCAACATTCAAATAAGCATAGAACCATAATTTCAGTTTGCACTGCTACATTATTCATTGGTTTGGGGATACTTGTAATTCATGCAGTAGATAATTATGGCATTATCTTCTTTTAAATGGCATCAAGAATCCAGGTGCAGTTTCTGAAAACCAATGACAATAAGCCAATATGTGTTTAGAGTAGTCTGTCTATTGTGAAGTTTGAGCATGATGTTGACATGCATGATTGACACTTATAAACGGCACAATGCTCACAACCAACAGGTTATTCCTCAGTAACTATCTAGCAGTATTCCTTACATCTTTAGCATTTCCACCCAAGAATCAGAAGGAATCTTGAATTCATATTAATATTATGCTTAACAGTGAATAACAGTGAAAACTGTGTACATAAATTAAAAAATCTAAAGTAAAGTTGGAATTTGAAGAAAATAATGATGATCCTTGGATGCATAAAACAATCATGAGGAATTTTAAAATATCATCAATCTATTTTCAATTTTAAAAATGAGGGAAAACAAAAATAATGTAATTTCAATGCAGGTTTTGAGAGTGGAGAAACAAAATAAAACAAAAACCCCATTATGTGTTGCAGGCACAAAGGTCCTTGTACTCCTAGAAAAACACAAAAAGAACTGGGGATGTTTATTGAACACTAATGTCACAATCAAATACCAGCATTCCATTCAGAAAAGCTGAGAGTGGAGGTTGTTAAAAAACCTGGTAACTTTTTGCTATCTGAGGAGAGAGACCTCAACCTAATTCCCCAGAATGATTATCCCAGACCCTTGCTAGTAGCTAATCTAGACCATTAGCCACTCTTAGGTTAGACGTCACAAGTACTTAATAGTCTTTATGACCCACAAAATAGACCACCTATATGTCAAAGACCATGGTGGATTCTAGGCCCTTTAGCTACAGAAACCTCCCTCATGGTCACATGTATGTTGTAAGAGTCTATATAGTCACACCTTACGCTTTATTGTACACCTGGCATTGGACTGACTGACTTGCTGTTGCCGGAAACCTTTTACGAAATTCTGTTTTAACTATGCTAAGAATGAATCTTTTGGCATTAGACTTCACAATGTCTGATCCAGGTTAGTGAAGTCAGTCTGTGCTGGGTTTTCTTCATTCTTCTCTTTGCAACTGCAGAAACACCTCAATCATGCTGAACTAAAGTCATTTTTTAGAAAAAGTACTTTTAACTTGAATGTTCTATTCCTTAATTATGACTTACGTTATGAATTTGATAATACACAGTATACTGCTGTCGTTACATGTAGAGACAAAGAGTTTCACAAGCAAGGAAAAATGAAATAGTGGAGCTTGTATGACCAGAAAGAACTGGAAAAGCATATCTCAATACCAATTCTACTTTCTGCCCCTGTAGTTTCTTCCCTCCTTCCTTCCTTTCATTTCTTTCTTCCTTTAGTTTTTTTAAGCTTTGGATTTGTTTATCTCTCTGACAAACAGGTTTTTTAGAGTGAAGAAGAGAGCCAAAAGATACCAAATTTTGATAAAACACATGTGTTTTCCCTTCAAAATAAAAAAATCAATTTTTTTCTTTCTTCTGTCTCTTCCTGAGAATATGTCCTGACTTCACGTCTCTTCACATTCTGAGCTGTCAGGACTTTACAACTGACACAAATTCTTCATGTTTTCATATTTTTAAATACAAATTAACCGCTTCATAACAAAAACATTTCTGTCTCTTTCTTGTAAGGTAGCTAGTTAACTAGATTAAGAGTTTTTAAATATGATTAGCTGATATCATTAACTATACTTTATCATGTCAAAGCAGGAAAAACTTGCTTTCTGGGAATAGGTCCAGAGCTAAGCAGATCAGGTGTCCTGATGACACCTGCCCAAATTTCCCAAAAAGTTGCGTATGTTGATAACTTATTTTGTTTGGGACCTATTTAAAAGCACAGAAGAAAAGGAATGTATTATGTCCTAATTGTAGGATGAAGTCAGAAAGTGAATCTGTAACATTGCTAGTCAGAGGAGAGTAAAGAAAAGTTGTAATGAAATAAATGAACATTTGAAGGATTTCCAAGCAAAGCAGGGGAGGAAATAGGATTACAAAAACTGGGAAAAGAACAGCTATTCTGTATAAACTTGAATATTATTCATTTGTTCTATATTGTCAAAACCATTTCTCTACCAAAACTCTGTTTCAGATACTGTTTACTTTGAATGTGCCTCTATACATTGCTTTTTTGTGTTTAGTATTTCTTGCATTTTAATTTTCATTGTCAACTATATCTGTGTTTACCTAAATATTAAGCATCATAACAGTAAGACAGAAAATGAACATGTATCTCTGATAATATAATGAGGATTATGTGCTTACTTTTGACAAACACCTGGGTTGTCTACCATACAAATGCAATTAATCTAGAATTCCTACAAGTTCTTCTTTACTAAGCATGCTGGATAATGTGTGCCAGAGAGATATTTATGCATATAAACCTATTATTAATTAATCAATCACTTGAAATCATAAATCTCTATGGAAAACTTTTAGTTAATTTTTTATGCAAACCAGAGATTTGCATCACACACAATTTTGACATTTTGTCCACATCACACCAAGCCTTTTGTAATGTAAAATGCTAAAATGATCGCTGAAGGATATGTGTTCTAACTTTGTGAAATGAAGTGAGCTGTATTTCAAAACAAGGCTTAAATACTGAACTAGTCACACAATTTGAGGATAACAAAATTTGCATCCTGTTGTTTCATTCATCAGAAGTACTGGCGGCCTCTTTACTCACATAGCGTAACCCTATTCATATCAACAGCTTAAGACACTCCAGTTTGCCAAGATTCACAGGTGCTGCTGGCAGAGAATGTCGCAATAGACTGTCACTCCTGCCTTGCGGGAAAGAACAAATCCCTATTCACAAGAGAGGAATAAACTTACAACAGGGAGTCTATTTTTTTCAAAAAAAATATTGGAAGCCAGTTCAATTTGGAATTTGAGCAGTTGTACCTCCTTGTAAAAACAGGTGCAGAATGATACACTGCCTCTCTTGTAAATATCTGTGAAAGAATCTTCCCCTTCAGCGTTTTAAGGCCATGTTCTGTTTTGTGAGATCTGCTGTTCATGCATCTTCCAAATTAAATGAATCAATTTTTAAAGACTGTACCCTATTTATTTGACTAATGAAAATATCAAATTGCAGTTGATTTATTGCCATTTTAAATTTTAAATGCTAAAATACAAATACATTTTATAAAGTTGGTTATACTTAAATTTAAAAGAACTTCTGAAGTTTATCAATGCTGTGACTCTAAACTATTTTCAAGATAAAGCTGATTTAATATCGAGGCTTTGCCACTATACGCTGCTGCTTCAGACCATATCATGAGATGTTTTTTAGCATTGGTGAGAAAAAAGTGCACTGGGTTAGTCTCATCTGTTGGAATCATCAACCATCATTTCACATCCATTGACTATTGAAATACCTCTTCATCTTTAACCCTGTTTCCTTACCTGTAAAATGTAGTAATCCACATGTATGTCCTTCATAAACTTGATAAAAAGTAAGAGAAAGACTGTATATGTAGGAAAAACACAAAAAACTAACAAACTTTATAAAATGGAGAAATGTAAAACACTCTTTTCTCAGAATAAATTGTGAGCAATATTACTTCCAAATCCTTCCCTAGCAAAGATATGTTATGAATCCAATGGCTTACCCACAAAAGAATACTGTCCATCAATTAAATTTTAATAAAGTTGAAGTGACATCTTCAAAGTGCATCATGAAGAAATTGAAACAAGAAGCTACACTGTCAATAACCACGTTTACAGTTAATATTTCTGAGGAAGTTCTTGTGTTATGATATAAAAACTGTTATGAGAAAAAAATTAGATAGATAATTTGAGGAAAAGTTTTTTAAACATTCAATAAATATTCTATCCAACTCAATAATTGAAACATTTATAAAAATCTGAAATGATAATTTTATATCATTGGTTATTAGTGGACATTTTTCAGTACCCCCTAGCTAGAAAGTATAAAGCATCTATCTGAGAATTTAGATGTTATAGGACCTAAGAAGATTGTTCATATATACTAGTTTAAGTAATATATAGATAAATAAAATAAACAAAATAAATAAATAACTTTTCAAACTTTTCATTGAAGAACTTAACTGGTATTCAGCCTATTTATTCTCTAAATTTTATTTTAGTACTTATCTGTCCATCTTTTCTTTTTTTCACCAAAGGTACCACTTGAAAGCCTAGTGGCTTTGGATGTTCACTGGAAGTGGTTTGTGTATTTGTTCTCTTAGTTCTCAGGGGCAGATTCTCAGCAACATATTTAGAGTTAATTTTGTTTCCCTGATTTCTTGTGCAGATTTTTTCTTTTGTATATAGAAGGGCTACTGATTTTTTTTAAATAGTTAAACTTGTATACATCCACTTCACTAAAGATGATTATCAACAGAAGAGTTGTAAGATTTATAGGATTGTTATGTATACTACTACATCATCTGCAAATAGCAATACTTTGACTCTTTTCCTTTCAATTTGTAACCTCTTTATCTCCTTTTGTTGTCTTACTGTTCTAGCTAGAACTTCATTTACTCTATTGGATAGATATGGAGAGAGAGCACAGACTTCTTGCCACTGAATTTAGTGGAATTGCTTTGCGTTTCTCTTCATTTAACTTGATATTGTGCACAGGCTTGCTGCAAATTGACTTTATTATGTTTAGATATATCTTTTGTATCCTTGATCTCTTCAAGACTTTTATCATGAAGGGGTGTTGTATTTTGTCAAAGGATTTTTTCAGTATCTAATAAGATTGTCATGTGTTTGTTTCTTTAAGACCCACACTGGAGCACTGGAGTGAGCTCCCAATGTTCAAATGAGGAGCAGAAGGAGAGAGAACATGAACAAAGAAGTCAGGACCACAAGGGGGCTGATCTAATGGAAGCTCACCAAAGCCAGCTGGACTGGGACTGATAGAGCATGTGATCAAACTGGACTCTCTGAATGTGGCTGATAATGAGGGCTGCTGAGAAGCCAATGACAATGGCACTGGGTTTTGATCCTACTGCATGTACTGGCTTTGTGGGAGCCTAGTCTGTTTGGATGCTCACCTTCCTAAACCTGGATGGATCGGGGAGGACCTTGGACTTCCCACAGGGCAGGGAACCCTGACTGCTCTTAGGGCTGGAGAGGGAGTGGGAGGGGGTAGTGAAATGGGAGGAGGGGAGGAGGTTTTTAATTAAAATAAGAAAAGAAAAGAAAAAGAAAAAAAAATTGTTTATATAGACAGATTTATATATGTTAAACCATCCCTACATCTCTAAGATAAAGCCTACTTGATGATCTTTTTGATGTGTTCTTTGATTCAGTTTGGGAGAAATTTATTGACCATTTTTGCATTATTGTCTTGAGGGAAATTGGTCTGTAATTCTTTCTTTGCTAATCCTTTGCATGATTTAGGTATTAGGACAACTGTTATTTAATAAATCAATTTGGAAATTTTCCTTCTGTTTCTATTTTCTGGAAAATTTGAAGAGCACTGGTATTTGTTCTTCTTTGAAAATCTAGCAGATAAAAATCTAGGCCAGCTAGACTGGGACCGAATAAGCATAGGATAAAACCGGACTCTTTGAACATGGCGGACAATGAGGACTGATGAGAAGCCAAGGACAATGGCACTGGGTTTTCATCCTACTGCATGAACTGGCTTTGTGGGAGCCTAGCCTGTTTGGATGCTCACCTTCCTGGACCTGGATGGAGGGGGGAGGACCTTGGACTTCCCACAGGACAGGGAATCCTGACTGCTCTTCCGAGGGGGAATGGAGTGGGGGGAGGGGGAGAGGAGTGGGAGGAAGGGGAGGGAAATGGGAGGCAGGGAGGAGGCAGGAAGTTTTTCAATAAAAAATAAATTTAAAAAAATCTGACAATAAAAAGTCTGATCCAGTGCTTTTTGTTTGTTTGGGACACTTTTCTAATGTCTTCTATTACCTTAGGGGCTATAGGTTTATTAAAATTATTTATCTGATCTTGATTTAACTCTGCTAAGTGGGATTCATAAAGAAAATTGTCTATTTCTGATAGATTTTTATTTTACAATAGAGGAATAAATTATGGCTTAAAGATTCTTTAGAATTCCTAATATTCTGTTGCTATGTCCCACTTTTCATTTCTCATTATGTTAATTTAGATACCATCTCTCTATCTGTAAATTAATTTGGATAAGTGTTTGAGTCTCTTGTTCTAGAGCTTCTGGGTGTACTGTTCAGAACAAAAAGTGGCAAACACACCCAAGAGGAACAGACAGCAGAAAATAATCAATCTCAGGGCTGAGATCAATAAAATACAATCAAAGGGATCAATACAAAGAATAAATGAAGAAAAGAGATGATCCTTGAGAAAATCAATAAAATACACAAACCTTTATCTAAAAGTATGATGTTTAAGCCAAATTAAATATAACTGCCTTTGAAAGTATTTTTCAATAGTTTATGATGAAAATTTCCACAATAATTTATTTTAGGATTTTAAAATATATAGTGAGCTAATTTTATCTGTAGATGTAATTTACAAAAAACAAACTGTTAGAGTTTTTCTAATATCTAAGAAAGTAGACTTCAAAGAAAAATTAATAAGAAAGGATAAAGGAGGGTACCTCATATTCATCTATCAAAAATTCCTCAAGGATGGTTTTTCATTTCTTACCATGTATACCCCAAATCAATGGAACCCAGGTGTGTAAAAGAAAAATTACTAAAGCTTAAACTACACAACACAATGACCCTGACATGTTAACTATTGGAGACTTAATATACCACTCTCATCAATGGACAGGTCACCTGGACAGAAACTAAACAGATAAAAAAATAGAGCTAAAAGAAGTTGTAATTCAAATTAAACTAACAGATATCTACAGAATCTGTCACCCAAACACAAAAGAGTATACATCCTTATCACCTCATGGAACTTTCTCCGAAACTGACCACATTCTCATTCACAAAGCAAGTCTCAACAGATAGAAAAAAACTGAGACATCTCCCTGGTATCCTATCAGAGTAGCATGGAATAAAGCTGTATTTCAACAAAAGAAACAACAGAAAACTTACAAACTAGTGAAAACTGGACAGCTCTTTGCGGATTGACTTAGGTTAAGGCAGAAATAAAGGAAAAAATTAAAAACTTTTTAGAATTGAATAAAAATGAATTCACAACATACCCAAAGTTATGGAACACAATGAAATCAGTGTTAAGAGGGAAATTCATAGGACTAACAGCTTTCCTAAAGATTTGGAGATATGTTACTCAATGGATTTGTGTATTAAAGCACATTTTAATCTATTCATATATAATTTTAAAGTCTTCATATTAAATTTTTCCCTTTCAGCATCCCATTGATTTTTCTCCCATACTCTATTTCTTAGTGTATTTGATTAAGTAGTCACTTTTCTAGGGGGAGGGGGAGGGAAAAGGGAGGCGGGGAAGAGGCAGAACTTTTTAATAAAAAAATACATAGCTCTGAAATACTAAGAGAAAAAACAAAGGCAGTTATAAAACCTATCAATGAGGAATCAGCAAATACAGTATGCAATTTTATAATGCAATGATACCCCAGAGGTGAAGTATAGTCCCAAATGGAAATCCTTGTACAAAATCCAGAACGTCTGATTATATGGAAAATGGAAAATGTTTTTATCGAGCACCACACATGACCTGCCATCTGTGTTCTGCCATTATTACCGAGGCTGCAAGGGAGAGAAGGCTTCTTGCTGTGTCCTACGGAACCACCACCACCAAGAAGACTTCCTTGGCTGAAAAGAGAACTCTGGAGTTGCAGTTTGAGCTATTTCTTTCTTCAGTGCGGTTGAGTCACTTCCTCTCTCTAACCTTCTGAAAAACCCGAACTTTGAAAGTTACAGAACGTTTGGAATTTCACACTTTCTAAGGAGTTCAGAAACTTCTGGTGCCCATACCATCCATCCCACTGGATTTGTTACAACAAAACTCACATTCACATATTTACTTTGTCAACATGTAAAAAATGATTTTCACCACAACCTTCATATAGGCTGAACTACCATCTCCAAAGTGAGGAGTGAAGAGAAAAGGATTAATTAAAAAAAAAATCTCACAAACTCTGTAATCCCAGAGGAGGACCATGCCGAGCAATTCAATTTTGTGGCCAAAGGAATTTTGACTCCATGTATATAGAAAAATCGATGTTCTTTCTTACAAAGTAAACTAAAATTCTATGTATTCTCAAAAAAAGTTAGATACCAAGTTTGTATGCATAAATTAATTAGTTGTTCATTCGGGACTTTACGTGTGAACATGACTTGCTATTCTTACCAGCTATCCTCTTCGGGTTCTCCTACAGCCAAAAGATTTATGATTTCAAGCCGTAGGATCTCAGGAAGTTGAACTATGGTCCAGGAAACAACTATTTGGCCTGCCTTGAGTTACTGCAATAGAACAGGGAAAAACCTGGGCCTATAATTTGCAAATGCTGTCATTCTTCACCTTGTCTATGGGATGATGACACCATAATGTACACCTTTGGTCTTTTCCCCTAGTACCCACAAACACATTCACGGAGATAGAACAGCATAGAGAATCGGGAAACTCTTTGTTGAATTAAGGATATCCGAAATGAATTAGTTAAAAATTATTGGCAGTGAAATAGAAAGAGCTCATATAATTTTTAAGCATCAAGTTTATTTTGTGTTTAGTCTTTTGCATCTCTCCTTGACCTCTTTCTCCACCCTTTCTTGCTCCTTTCATGTCACTCCTCACTACTTGCTTAAAACTTAGTTTTTTCTACATCCTTCCCTTCCTCTCTTATTTCCTCACCCTCTCTATCAAATATCTTTTCTCTTTTTCTGTAAATTGTATAATGTTTTACTTTTCTTCCTGCTCTTAGTAAGTTATGTAGATTTAATTTCATACATTCATTTTGTTTTCTTTTGATTTTCAATACAGGGTTTTTCTGTAGTTTTTGGTGCCTGTCCTGTACCTAGCTCTTGTCGACCAGTCTGGCCTCGAACTCACAGAGATCCATTCTGCCTGTGCCTTCCAAGTGCTGGGATTAAAGGCGTGCACCACCGCAGAGAGGCAGTTTCATACATTCTTTAATATATTACCAGATAAGTTGATTATATGTGTGTTTGTGAATGTATATATAATATTTAGAGTTACTTGTCTATATCTGGTAGTATTTTTCTGAATGTGTGTAATTGTAAAACATGTGTGCTTGGTGAACACAGAAGTCAGCAGAAGATATTGAATGCTCTAGAATTGGGGTTATGGATAGCTCTAAGCTACCATGTGGGTTCTGAGACCCAAACTCAGGTCCTCTGCAAGAACAATAAGTGTTTTTAACCAAAGAGATGTTAATCTTACATTATTATTTGGATTAATCATTTCACTTTTTCTGTGACAGACTGTTGCACTTATTTCAGTTTTAATCTAAGAAATAAATAAGATCTCCAAATGCGTTTTTATTTCCTTCTTTTGTATTTCATGATCTTATGCTTCATGAACTGAGCACAATCTGCAAATCCTTTGGGATGTGGGGTTAACAGAACTATTAGTGCAGCTAAAGCTCAGCGTTCACAAGCCTATTCTTAGAGCAATAGAACCACCCAAAATTGGCATTCTTTTAAGTTATGAAAATCATGTAAAATGTTTGGAACACTGTTTGACACAGTCTGTGCTTAACATACATTGGTTAATTTCTAATAAGACAGTTCTCAGTATGGAGTCTGCCCCTAAATTATCTCCTTTTATATAGGTTCATTTTGTGGCAGTACACCAAGGGATACTGTTGACTGCAACAAATGATTCCTCCATCTGTTATATTAGCAGATGTGACAGTTGTAAGCTGATTAGTTTTTCTTTCATACCTGCTTGTTTATATAATTGACTTTCATAAAAGTCTGTTCTTATTTTTACTTGTAATTTTTTTAGTAACTCCATAGAGCAAAAATAACTCCAGCGGATCATCTTTAAAATAAATTCTATTACACCATTATCATGCATATTTCTTAATATTTTAAATGTAGTGAGCTGGCATGCATATATTTGTATATGAGTTGAGGAATAATGCATTGAGTGTGTTAGAGCTGTCTTGTATGTATATGTATGTGTGTGTTACTTACTCTCTGTGTCTCTGTGCACATGTATATACAAATATATACCTTAGCTTTGGTAGGCTTTTTTTATTAATTCAATTTTTTTCAATTCATTTATAGCAAGATTTCAATTTGTATTAGCTGATTTTATTAGCATTCAATAAAAGAGTTAATCCATTTTTCCCTTAAAGAAAGCTATATGAAGTCTCCCTGCTTTTTAAAAAATAGAAACCCAAACAAGCTGACCTTTTATTTTCTCTGTGTTCCCTTGCCACCTTAACATTCTTTTATGCTGTCCTGTGTGTCACTATCTGAAGTGCTTCTAGATGGGAAGAAAGAGTTTTTATTTCAATTGGCATTGATTTTTGAATGTATTCATTCTCTTTATAACTTGTGTTTGCCATCTTAAATCAAGTACTTCAAGATATTTCCCAGTGTTAGCTATATATATTGGTAATATTTCATTTTTACGTTCTTGACTCATAAAGCCATTTGATTTTAGAAAATAGTTTCTTGGTTTAATACTTAGAGATGAAAAATTGATTTTGCCATATACCATTTTAATAACTTAGTATGTGTGCATGTACATACCGGATATGAATTAATAGGGTTTTTTTTGGTGTTTATGTTCTCATGAGGACGGTAAGCTAGCCTATGAAAATAGGGGAATCCAGTGTATCTAACGTGATTTGGCAAATTAGCATTTATTTAAACATAAAGCATTTTAATAGAGATACCTCAGACCACTCAGCATGTTAGATATTAAAAAGCACTACTTGAAAAAATTTCTGATGTTTAAGTACAAAATAGAATTTATTATAATTGATGCTATCCTTGAAAGTACTGGTTCTCAACATGTGAGACATGACACCTTTGCGAATAGCATATATGATATCCTGCATATCACATATTTACATTATGATTCACAAAGGCAGCAAAATTACAGTTATGATGTAACAAAAAATAATTTTATGGTTGTGCATCATGAAAACATGAAGAACTCTATTAAAAGGTAGCAGCAGCATTAGGAAGAAAGAGAAACCCCTGGTAGAATAAAAAAATATTTTATGAAATAATTCTTGTTAATAAATTTATGTAGTGACATTTTTATATGACATGGATATAGCTAATATTATTTATATGAAATCTAAGAATATTTTGTAAAGTAGGAAAAAGACACTAATGTATTTCCTAAAGAATTAGAGTTGTAAATTCTTCTCTATTTGTAATTACAAAAGGTGTTAATAAAGGTCTTGTTTATACTTATTTTGAATCTATGAGGATTAAAAAATATATGATGAAAATCAATGATTCCACAGAATCTCTAGATGGACTTATGAATGAAATAAAAAGCAGACAAAATAGGTTTTAATACAGATAAACATTATAACTTTAGGAATGTACTGCTCTGGAAGAAAGAGTGTAATAATCACTGTACTTACCTGTGAAGGCAATGCCTGTGCTTGGTGGAAGTATGTTATGACTCCAGCTAACGGCAAACATTGTATGTATGCAAAAACGAGTTAGATCAAAATTATCTAAGAGTATTATTCCAGAAAGTGAGCATTATTTAGGGGAATATTTTTTTACTCTGTAAATTTCTTATTCAAATAACATTACAATTCATTTTCTTTTTATAAAATGACAGAATACAGCATTTGGAAGACATACATTGTTGGTTTTCAAGGAGAGGGTTTTTTTTTTTTAAGCACAATTGATTCCTTGTTAACTTGACACACAAACATACACAACCTTTCTTTTCTTGTCTATCCCCGTGATTTCATATTAACACCAATGTCTTAATATAAAACACAAATAACTTTAAAAGTCTCTCAGTCTTTTTTCAAGAAGAGTTTTTATCACTCATTTTTCTCTGCTTGCCTTAACACAAGTAATATATATATATGTGTGTGTGTGTGTGTGTGTGTGTGTGTGTAACAGATTAAGAAATAAACATGAGTATTTTTTAAACCTTTTGTGGATTACAGGGACTACTTGTGATCACTTTTACATTGAAGATGGAGTGAGAAATGGCCACACACTCATATTTTGGAGAGCTTTTCTATACTGACTATAAGACTTCAGCTCTGTATCTTTAAACAAATGTTGCTACAAACATGATGGAAAAGGGGGATCCTTTATTATGAGAAAAAAGCACTTCATTTTCAGAGCTACATGACTGTGTTCTAAGTGCTAGGTTCTGGAATTTTGTTTTGGTCTGCTTCTCGTATATGATTATTTTAATGCAGATACTCTTTTTGTATTCCAGGGAGCTGTTCCAAGGAAAGACTAAAACTTCTGTGGTGGTCTGAATGAAATGGCCCCTGAAAATTCATAGGTAGTGGTATCATTAGAGGCATGGCCTTGTTGGAGTAAGTGTGACCTCGCTGTAGGAAGTGTGTCACTAAGCAGTGGGGCCTTGAAGTTACAGAAGTTCAAGCCAGGCCTAGGGCTCACTGTCTCTCCCTGCTGCCTTCAAATCCAGATGTAGAAAACTAAGCTCCCTGTCCAGCACCATGTCTGCCTGCATGCTGCCTTGCTTCCTACCATAATGATATTGGACTAAACTTCTGAACTGTAACCCAGCCCCAATTAAATGCTTTCCCTTATAGGAGTAGTCATGGTCATGATGTCTATTTGCAACAATGAAAACCTTAACTAAGATAACCACTATACCCCACTTCCTACTTTCCTAGATAAATTGATTCTCCTTTCTCTTTGAATTGAACATTGTAGTAATAGGGGCGGCAGGGCTGCGTCCCCAACAGCCCAGCCGCCTGCTCGGCTAGCTTATGCTCCGAAATAACAACACACAAACTGTATTCATTTAATCACTGCTTGGCCCTCTAGCTCTAGCCCTTACTGGCTAATTCTGATATACCGATCAACCCATCTCTAATAATCTGTGAACATCGGTCTTACCGGGAAGATTCTAAGTCGGAGCTTCATCGTGTGTGTCTGCCCGGGAGGGGGGCATGGCGTCTTTCTCTGAGGTGTCTGCTCCTGAGAGGAGAGCTGTTGAGTCTGAGCTCACTTCCTCTTCCTCCCGGCATTCTGTTCTGTTTACTCCACCTACCTATGTCCTAACCAATAAAATGGGCCAAGGCAGTTCCTTTATTATATTATAAGGCCATTTAGTAAGGTCTTTTTATTATTGTAGTGCAAACTTGTATATAATCAAACAAGTATGACTGAGACAAATGGGTTTTTATCACCCTCTAAAATAACAGTATCAACACAAATAATTCAAAGATGTTGTTATCAAGGAAATCAGGCTCTGTGCTTCTTAACAGGAATCTTAATATCAACTTTTACCTAAAACTATGATGTATATTTTTTGTCCAGGAAGAAGAGAGAGGAAAAAATGATACTAACCTCGTTCTTAAGAGACTGATTTAAACTATAATGTATGTATTCAGTTTCTTTGTGTCACTTTCATTTGATCAGAATTTATCATTTGTCACTATTAAAGGCAAAAGGGGCTTCATGCCTGATGCAACAGGCTTAGGTCAAATTCATGTAGTTGTTTTCGCAATGGAAGACAGCATGAATCAATTCATCATCTGGGATTTTAAGTCCTTTTTGGAGGAAAAAATAGTCAGCAACCTCAAAGAATAATTTCTGCCCCCATAGGTAAGTTTCCATGGCAGAGCAATAAGATATGGAAGTGGTTCTATAAGGAATAGACAGCCTAAAACAGTGTTCACAGAATACAAAGAATTTTTAAACAGTTTTTGCAATTTCATTTCTTGCTTAAGGCATATTATATATAAAAGAAAGTTGATAGTGTGTATTTATATAGAGATATGATACATAACAAAAGGAAGTTACAATATTTAATAATACTATTGAGAATTTTAATATCACTCCTTAGAGCATAACTGTGTATATTAACATAGAATCTAGAAATAGGACAGCTACGGTATATACTAAGATGTAGAAGTTGCTAAGGAAAAGCATCATCCAACTGAGGTATTTTCTTTCTTTGGAATTTTTTTTAATTGACAGAACTTAAAGTAAAAATTATTATTACTCAAACAGAAATGAATGAGAGCATCACATCAAGACAATCAAGTGTCATATTCAAGTTAAATAATATAATCATAATTTTAAAGAGGAGAAATTTGGAATTATAGTATCTTCCTTTATGAAACTAACATCTTCCTGAAATGGAAAGACTTTTTTTTATAAGTCCAATAATAACAGTAACAATCCAGATGCTTTATTATAGTCTAATAACAATTATTCTGAAGATTTATATTGCTAAATGAGCCAATATTTTTCAAATGACTAATGCATGGATTTGTTTGTGTGGGTAGAAAATCAATTCAAAGTACAAAATGGACAAAATATTGTGTGTAGCTGCCATAAAAGGCTAATTATACAATTTAGATTTCATATTATATTACTAACTATTGAATTTTTGTGTTTAGACAAAGAATATTATTTCCAATTATCTGGAAAGACTATTACAATACTAAACCCTACAAAGATATCTGTAGATTGCTACAAGTACAATTTTGAATGCTTGTATACATAACATCTATCAAAATTCAGGTCCTAAATGTAGAAAAATCATTCAAAGTTAAATGGTATGTATAACAATCACAATGTGCTTACTATTGTCCTTTGTTCTTTTCAGTGATTTTTGTAAACATGCCTAAGTATATTTGAATGTAAAGTCTTGCTATAGTGCAATTTAGACATATATACACAAAATTATTTTTCAAAAATGTGTTCATACATAAACCTCTTTATGCATTCAACTTTCAAAATTCCATTGAGCTACTCAATCATTTCTGAGAGAACAAAGGTGTCCCTAAACCAACACATTTCAGATCTACTATTCAGATTAAGGGTAAATATCCAGCTCTTTAAAACATTCTTTTATTTATTTATTTATTTTTGTTGAAAAAAAATTCTGCCTTCTCCCCACCTCCCATTTCCCTTCCCCTCCTCCCACTCCTCTCCCTCTCCTCCCACTCCGCTCCCCCTCTCCCCACTGTTCTCCCCCTCCCCCTACTCCATTCCCCCTCCCTCTCGAGTCTGAAGAGCAGTCCAGATTCCCTGCCCTGTGGGAAGTCCAAGGTCCTCCCCCCTCCATCCAAAGCTAGGAAGGTGAACATCCAAACAGGGTAGGCTCCTACATATTAGAGTACTACTCAGCGGTAAAAAACAATGACATCGTGAACTTTGCATGCGAATGGATGGAAATAGAAAACACTATCCTGAGTGAGGTAACCCAGACCCCAAAAGATAACATGGGATGTACTCACTCATAATTGGCTTCCAG
Source organism: Microtus pennsylvanicus (assembly GCF_037038515.1). Lineage (NCBI taxonomy): Eukaryota > Metazoa > Chordata > Mammalia > Rodentia > Cricetidae > Microtus > Microtus pennsylvanicus. The sequence goes on along the minus strand of NC_134588.1, from coordinate 40,635,539 downwards.
CCATTAAATAAAGGACATTGAGCCTATAATTTGTGATCCCATAGAAGCTAAATAAGAAGGTGAACCCAAAGAAAGACATATAGTCATCATCCTGGATATGGGAAGTAGACAAGATTGCCGGGCAAAAACTGGGAACTTGGGGATGAGGTGGGATGGGGGTAAGGGGAAATGGGGTGATAAAAGTGATAAAAGTTTTTGTGAATCTCTTAAGGATGGGAGAGGGAATATCTCTGACTCTTCTGCCTGCTCATGGGAACTATTTCTTCCTATTTAGTTGCCTTAATGTGAGGGTTTGTGACTAGTCATATTGTATCTTGTTATTTTGAGTTTTCTGGAAATCACTGTGAGATCATTTTTTTTTCCTGGTAAACACAGGTAATTGGCAAGTCTCTAGAGAAGGTTAATTAGAAGAGAAGTAGAAATATCTTATGACTTAGAGACCAGATTGTGTTTAAACATGTGGCCATCCCGACACTTACAGGTTTTACACTGGACTGAACAAGGACAAAAACCTGATAAAATAATCAGGGGAATAGCTTCATCAGCTAATCTGTGTACAAAAGGACAATTGGTTGCTTTTAGTTTTGTGATTATTGGAATTTTTTTCTTAAAAAATATTTGATACAATGCATTAAAAATCTTAAAATTGTTATTGTTTTAGCTCTTAAATTCTGTGTTTAAAAATTCACTCTAAGAGCTAAATAAGAAGGTCAACCCAAATAAAAACATGTATTTATCCTCCTGGATATTGGAAATAGACAAGATTGCCAGGCAAAAATTGGGAACTTGGGGGTGGGGTGGGATGGGGTAAGGGGAGATGGGGAGAGAAAAGTGAGAAGGGGAGGATGGAAGGAGCTTGGGGAAATGGGATGGTTGGGATAAAGGAAGGGTGGATATGAGAGCAGGGAATTATATATCCTAATTAAAGGAGCCATCTTAGGGTTGGCAAGAGACTTGACTTTAAAACATTCTGATGGACACTGATAGCCTTCCCAGCCACATAAACATATGTAGTTTAGTTCAGCATTCCCAGACTTTGATTATTTTCTCCCATTGAACACACTCTAATTCTTTTCATTTTATTTTATTGATTTTTTAAAAAATTCTTTTGAGTTAGCAAGTACAGTACAATCTTGAATTGGACTAACATCCAATGTGTTTAGTTTAGGGTTTATGGTTAGCTTGATAATAACTAAAATTACCAGGAAAGACAAAAGCTTAATTAAAGAAATTGATCAAATTGGAATGTGACTACATCTGTGAGGAACTGTTTTGATTAATTTTGTTGTTGTTGTTGTTGTTCTGGGAGTGTTTAGCCAACTGTGGACAGCACAAACCCTAGGTATGGGGGAGTGGATTGCATGAGAAAGCTAAGAGAGATCAAAATCCAAAAAAGAAAAATCCCATAAGAAGCATTCACCTACTGTTTATGCCTCCATTTCATACTTGGGTTTCTGGTTTGGCATTCCTGTATGATTGATTCTGACCTGAACGCTTAAGTGAATGACTCCTTTTCTTCCTGTCTTGCTTTGATCAGAGCAACAGAAAGCAAACTAGTGCTTGTACTGGATTTTGGAAAAGCTATATTCTTTGGCTGGATACCTTGATCAGCCTTGATTGTAGGGAGGGCCTTGGACTTTCCCCAAAGCCATGTGCATTACCCTCTCTGTTAAGCAGATGGGGGTGGATTAGGGGACCATGTGGAAGGAATGGAAGGAGGGCAGTGAGTGGGAACCTGGATTGGTATATATAATGAGTAAAGATAGTTTGTTTTCTTTATTGAAAAAATGAAAATAAAATTTAAAAAATAAACCAACATTTAAGTAACTCAGGATTCTGTTGACATGAGACACAACTGCTCCTGGTAGCACCAATCTATTCCTGAGAGAGTGTTGGGCAACAAAGGCACTCCACTTGGAGCTTGTTTTCATTTTATCAAAACTAGACTTTGGGCAAAGAACTGATCTTGCCTCAACTATTGACAACATGCTCACAGTCCAAACTGGACAAGTGGAATACAAGCAAAAATGACTGCCAAGTTTTGCCAAAACAAGCTAAGACAATCTTTCTTATTTTCCTGCCTTTAAAATTGGTCTGTCAGATACTCTTGTGGACCTATTTGAATTACACATCAGGAGTGCTTAAATAATTTAATTTGATATATACGCATTTGGCCATCTCTATGAGCAGTTGTTTATAAACCATTCATTTTCTCTTTCAAACATTATGTAAAGCATTCTCACATATTTACCATCTCATCTTGTACACCACTAATGCATTGGAATAAATTTTATTGGCATTTTATTTGTTCCCATTGTAATAGAAAAATAAAAAGAAATAAAAGTAAAACTCCCTTTCTGAAGTAGTTGGAAGCTGTTGATGAGGCAAAATCCAAATTCAAAACTGTAATTAAGTTTTCAAAAAGTTTGCACTGCTTTCTGGACGTTCACAAAATAAAAATTGCACTAATTAAACAGTAATTCAGGAAAATTTGTTAGTGACATTCCCTTTAATTTTTGAGATTTCAGAAAATAATGGATTATCTTTACTGTGATAAATTATGTTCTGTCATATTATTCATTCTGTTCTAAATTATTTTTACATATTCAGTTTTAAGCTTCTCATATTTTTCTTATAAATTTTGCACATTTAGAGCATATTTATAATTTCAAATTATTTTTAAATACAATTTGCTTTACTTCTACTGTGCAATCTGAGAATAGTTCTGTTTCATCAATCACCCCATTCACATACCTGAAGATGTGAACAGACATTTATCATAGCATCATATTCAGATTACTGATTTATATTGAATACTGCATCGTACTTGTTCTAATATTTCCAATATATGTGTAAGCATGTTTATTTGTGTTTATTTAACTCTTGTTATCTTAAACAGAATGTTAAAATCAAAATATTAAAATCAAACGGTAGTTAGTTTCAAAATTCTTTTCATTTTTATATTATCTTTATAAAATTAAATGTTCAATTATGAGTGAGTACATCCCATGTTCATCTTTTTGGGTCTGAGTTACCTCACTCAGGGTAGTGTTTTCTATTTCCATCCATTTGCATTCAAAATTCAAAATGTCATTGTTGTTTACTGCTGATTAGTACTTTAATATGTATATATTCCACACTTCATCCATTCTTCTATTGAAGGGTATCTAGGTTGTTTCCAGGTTCTGGCTATTACAAATAATGCTGCTATGAACATAGTTGAACAAATGCTTTTATAGTAAAGGGCATTGAGCCTATAATTCGTGATCCTAGAGAAGCTAAATAAGAAGGTGAACCCAAAGAAAAACATATAGTTATACTCCTGGATATTGGAAGTAGACAAGATTGCCGGGCAAAAATTGGGATCCTGGGGGGGGGGGTGAAAGGGGAGATGGAGAGAGAAAATTGAGAAGGGGAGGATCAGGACAGCTTGGGGGAATGGGAGGGTTGGTATAAACAAAGGGTGGACATGGGAGAAGGGAAGTATATATCTTAAATAAGGGAGCCATTTTAGGGTTGGCAAGAGACTTGACTCTAGAGGGGTTCCCAGGGGTCCAGGAAGATGTCCCCTGCTAGTTCCTTGGGCAGTCTGAAATGGCCCGATCCTAAAGCCATATTAATGAATATCTTGCATATCACCATAGAACCTTCATCTGGTGATAGATGGAGATAGAGATAGAGACAGAGACCCACATTGGAGCATCGGGCTGAGATCCCAAGGTCCAAATGAGGAGCAGAAGGAGAGAGAACATGAGCAAGGAAGTCAGGACCACGAGGGGTGCACTCACCCACTGAGACAGTGGGGCTGATCTAATGGGAGCTCACCAAGGCCAGCTGGACTGGGACTGAAAAAGCATGGGATAAAAACCAGACTCTCTGAACATGGCAGACAATGAGGGCTGCTGAGAAGCCAAGGACAATGACACTGGGATTTGATTCTACTTCATGTTCTGGCTTTGTGGGAGCCTAGCCAGTTTGGATGCTCACCTTCCTAGACCTGGATGGAGGCAGGAGGGAGGACTTTGGACTTCCCACAGGGTAGGGAACCCTGACTGCTCTTCTGACTGGAGAGGGAGGAGTAGGGGAGTGGGGGGAGAGGGGGCAAATGGGAGGCGGGGAGGAGGCAAAAAAATAATTATAAAGAAAGGAAGGCAAGATAGAAACTTAAAAAAAATAAAATTAAATGAAATGTTCATTATCAGCATTCTAAAAACTTTTCTTAGTACACATGCTTAAATGGTAAAACCGATTGTAGTTAAATAATATTTCTTTCTTTGATCATAATTCCTTATTAAATTTATTAATAGATCATATACAGATAGATTAAAATTATGTGGAAGTAATAAAACAATCTTACATAAAAATAAAATAATAACTTTTGAATAATCAAAATGAAAGTTATTGACCTAATACTTTGCATTGAAAAATTTAAAGTTCTTAATCAGTATATTTTCTCCCTAGAGTCAGAATTTTAAAATGGGAAACCACACAAAATAAACAAAACAAAGTAAATAACAAAGAAAGAGTCAGAAAAGAAAGAATCATAGACTGAACAATGAAATGAGAAGAATAAAAACCAAGCAAACAAAAAAGTAAAGAAAATTTATAGTTAATTTATGCAGTGGATAAAGAAAGGGAATTCAAACATATAAAAGAGTAAACAGTATTGAGGTGTGACCAGGTCCCACTACATAAATACATAATGGGAAATAATAAGAAATAAGATATTTAACCTTATTAATAATTAGGACTTTCCACATACACACACACACACTCATAAATACACATTTGATGCCACATCACACAGTCAGGTCGTTATAACTAAACAATAAAAATCAACCCATTTTGGTATAATGTGAAGTGAGAGAAGATGTCATTCGTGACCATTGAAATTTAAAAATTGTGCAGGGCCTGAAGGTGGAGGTACATGCCTTTAATCCCAGCACTGTGATGCAGATACATGGTAATCTCTGTGAGTTTGAGGGCAAGCTGTTTTATAGAGTCATTACTAGGACAGCAAGGGCAGTTATAAAGAGAAACTCCATCTCAAAAAAATCAAATAATAATAGTAATCATTTCATCATCATCATCATCATCATCATCATCAAGGAACACAGGTAAAGGGTTTTTCCTGTCCTAAACAATGGCGGGGAAAAGACAGATATCTTTAATAAATAAATAAATTAAAAAAAAAGAATGGTACAAATACAATTACTTTGTTATTCAGCAGTGCCCCAATACAATATATGCTCAAGAATATTGAAAACACATATCCACAACAACAAACATGTACAAAGAAGTTTATAGATACATCACTCAAATTTTTCAGAGGAAAATCAGGAATGTCTACCAAATGGTGAACAGCCAGAAAGATTGGCATATATGTAATACAAAATGTTCACATGTTATGTACTTCCCTTTATACAAAAGATCTGAAAAGGCAAAGCTCTAGAGACAAATAATATAGTCTACAAGTTTGAAGGGATGCATAGCCTTTAGAGAGATGGTGATCATACATTGTATATGCTCATTGGTATAAATTTAGTACAAAATAAAAAGTAATCTTCAACTCAGATGGCAAATATTTCTTCATATTTGAAGTACAGCACAAAGCTATGGAAAACACCATCGTGTTAGATTTTAATCAAATATTTAATAGAGGTTTAATCTTCAATGTGCCTTTTTAAAATTGTAAAATATCTATAACTATAGATTTCTCCCCTTAATAATTTAATCATCAATTAAAAAGTTTAAAATTTTTATAACAGAAGTACTTTAAAATGTGTTTTTTATTCCACATTTTCGTTTTGATATGTTTAACCAAACTGAAAATAGATAAATACCAATTTTTTATTCCAATAATCCATCAACATGTCTTAAGTTAGAAACATTAAAGTCTTTTTCCAAATAAATTCAGACACAAATACTTATGTATTTCATCTTTATATTAAACATTAGATACCTGTAGATTAGAATATGATTATATTTATGAATTTCAAAATAATTGAAATATAACATAAACCCTTAGTTGCTTTATTGGAAAATTAGATGTGGAGAAATTCCTGTCTGTATCTTACCTACTTCATATGTTCCCAGTTTAACTGTGGGAATTTGACTTTATTGTATTTTCTTGAATAGGGTTGTTAACCGACTATCATAAAAAATAACATAGAATGAATCCTTGATTAAAGTAACAGAAGAAAAGAAAACCAAGGTAACATCAATGTATGTGCTCCCCATTGTACTATTACTTAGAAACTGCTCTTAGGAAAAACAACATTACGCACTGTGTGCCAGCACATCTGCTCCCAGGGAAAGAACAGACCTGTGCTGTCAGAACAGAAACACAGCTGTACCTGCCCTGCTGTGCCAGTCTTACCTCTGTCTCGGCAGGCTGATGAGGGGCTGTTTGTGGCACCGCTTGCTAAGGCTAAAGAGCTTGTGGACAATTCTATGTGCCTTCAGGAAAAGCTGTTTCATGCTGGTCTCCAGTAGTTCATAGCGGCGCTGAAAATTAGAATCCATTGTCCATAAATGCATTATAGTTGATGTGTTGAGGAAATAATTCATGGGTAGTCTTTTCATGAAGAATTTGAATTCATCTGAAATATGAGAAAATTCAGCATTTTAATTATAAATCAATTATTCTTTCCTCCAGCCAAAACAAATTCAACATATGTAAACAAGCTAGAAGCTTAATATTTGTGACTAACAATCTAATAAAACATGAGATTTGAGAAGTTTTAAGTTGCTAGTTTTTTGATCTTCTTAAGATAGAAGTTTCATGAAAAAATATAAAAATAACTCATGTAGAAATGATGGTTTAGGCAGAAAGGGTTATCCCATCTCTTTTCTATGTTCTTCTTCTGCTTATCTTTAAACACAGATTTTATAATATGTGATATATACTTGACCTTCATATTTATCATTAATGTAAATAGTTTACTTCATGTATGTAAAGAATTTTTTCAAATATATTCATTAAAACATTTATACATTACTAAGTTTCTGGTGTTTTTTCTTTTCTTTTTCTTTCAAAACAGGCATTCGCTGTGCAACAGCCCTAGTTCAGGCTGTCCTAGAAAGATCTCTGTAGACCAGCTAGCCTTAAATTCACAGATATTCACCTGTATCTGCCTCCTGAGTGCTGTGATTAATGACCTGTGCTACCACTGCCCAGCTTCTGTGTGTCTACTTAGGAGAGAATTTTAAGTAGACTATTTTACTATTCAGCTATGCTCTTCTCTCTCACTGCTCCTATTCACTTCTCATGAAATACCATTTTAAAACATGTATACATAAAAAAATCAATTAAAATATTTAAACCTCCACCACTGGATATTATCTTTCTGTCAATAAATATCATATTTGACATTCATTTTATATCAAGGAAATAATTAGCCTTCAAGAAAGTAACAGCTGATGTTATACGATGACCGTGGAGATGGTTCAGCAGATGAGAATACAACAGCAAAATCATGAGAATCTGAGTTTAATTTTACAAAGCCCATGTATAAAGCCAGTCACTGTAATGTGAGCACACATAACTCTGTCACTTTGGAGGGCAAAGCAGGTACAAAAGGATTGTTGAGGATTGCTGGCTGACAACATCGCTCCAGGTTTAGTAGCAGACACGATTCCCAGGTCAGGTAAGAAGGTGGAGACGAATGAGCAGAACAGCAGATGTTCTCCTCTAGTCTTTGCATGTGTGTATGTATGTGTGTGTACACATTATTACACACATACAGTTTATTTTACAGGGAACCAAATGATATAAAGGGTCAGTTTATTATGTAAACACACAATGACATGGTGTTCTAAAGGTAAAAACAAGCAAACTGTACTTTACTAGACATTTAACATACACCATGGCATATGTATGTAGTTTTCAACCATAATAATTAAGACCATGGGGCTGGAGAGATGGCTCAGTGGTTAAGAGCATTGCCTGCTCTTCCAAAGGTCCTAAGTTCAATTCCCAACAACCACATGGTGGCTCACAACCATTTATAAAGAGGTCTGGCGCCCTCTTCTGGCCTTCAGGCATACACACAGACAGAATATTGTATACATAAATAGATAGATAGATAGATAAATAGATAGATAGATAGATAAATATTTTTTAAAAAAATAATTAAGACCATCTTATATTGCTAAATAGATTAACATATATAATTATTGTCTTTCTGTTACAAATATGAATTACAACTCTATAGAAGAAAAGAAAATGTTCAATGTGTCATGTTTGGAATATGACAAATTACATTTGGAATGTAATTAACAATGTTAAAATACAGACCTCAATTTATAAATATGATGTTTGCTACATGTATATTTATACACACACATACAAACAGTGAAAAAGATACTTTAGCATTTTATTCTTTCCTTTTCTTTTCAAATATTTATCATGAGCAGTTTCTCTAAGCAAATGTTTAATCCCATAATTTATTTTTATAAAGATCTTTATTTTTAATGTCATTTCTCAGCATTCTTAGTTAGTAAATTAGTAGATTTGCTCCAACATGTACACTCACATCAAATTCTGAAAAAATACCTGAAATAAATCTGCAACTTAGAAGAAAAAAACACTTTAGTCGCTAATATGCAAATCCAAGAATTTAGAAAAATTTAAACACAGTTTATTTATTATTCTATCACTAAATTACTAAGTCATAAGTGTGAGATCTTAATCTTGTGGTCTCTAGTTTGCTTTGAATTAAACTACATGGACAACAAAACATATTGAAGTTGACAATTGATTTTAACATTCTGAGAACAAACACTTTTTGTTTTTTTAGATATATGGTTAAGCTATCCAGTTTAAATATAGTTTGCAAATATCCAAACACAACTTGCAGAAAAAAAGGGTTGTTTTGTCAAAAAACAAAAACCTATCACTAAAAAAAAAAATACTCTATCACTACCAGAAGTCAGTGGAGAACTGAAATGCTGGGCCCTGGAAGCCGAAAATGAAACAGAAACCATGAAGGTATGCCACTACCTGGCTTGCTTTTCACAATCTCTTCATCTTGCTTTATTATAAACTAGACCATTGGACCAGGGCTGGCATCACCCTCCTGTAGAATCAGTCCTTGGTCATAAAAATGTGATGCTATATATCGAGTTGCCTAAATTCAATCTGGTGAAAACATTCTCAATGTTTCCTCAGCCCAGATCATTACAGCAATTAGCAAGATGGTACAATATACCTAGGATGCATGTGGATAGCACTTTATTGTATATTATTTATTTATCGTCAGTACAATATTAAAATTGCTGGGTGATGTTTTTCTAAAATTATCTGTAGATTTCTGACAAATTTTCTGAAAATGTCATGTCGAAATTTACAATTGCAGAAGCTTCCTTGAACATATGCATCAAACACACACACTCACACTCACAAAAAAATTTAAGTGGATATACCCTATAACAGGGGGACCATATTCTAATTAGACACCAAAATAAACCAACCAAATAAACAACAACAACAACATACACATAAAATCATATCAGGAATGGGTTACTGCCAGTGTCCAGCCTCAGCTTGATTTCAGATCCTGAGGTGAGTACAAGGAAAATTACTGACCACCGAGTAGATTGCATTCAAGTAGCCCCAAAGAGCTCAGGCTATCTTTGTTTATACTTTTAAAAGGTTTTTTTTTTCTTACCAGGATTACATGAACAGCTTTATTATTGTTTTTTTTTATTTTTGACTCTAAGAAATACATCACAATTTAAGTAACACATCGTGATCATTATGAAAGACCCACCCCTTTGTTCTCCTTTATGCTTCCCCAAATACACATTTCCAGAGCTGCATAACCTTATTCTAGACATGGTGTTCAGCATTTTACAAGGCTTAATTAAATATCAAGGCAGATGCATCATGTTCTTGCAGTACTTACGTCAGCTGGCAACTACTTGTGGTTACAAGGTTAAAAATAATAGACATGGCCATAATGATTTAAGGACAATGTGCAAACCCAGACAATTATATCATGTCAGCGAGATATATTTTTATACAGTTCCCTGTTCTACAAAAGGGTCCCGTATCTCAATCTCCCTGTAAAAGGCAGACTTTGATAAGGCACTCTTTTCCTATCCCACTATATCATACTTCTTCCACCAATATAACCCCTTGTGTATGGTAAAGATGAATCTAACCATTGTACATGTTGCCTTGCATTATTTCCATCAGAATATACCAGATCTTAATATTGATTCTACATGACTGTGTTCTAGGCACTTACAAGCATGGGTTGGTGCGATGAGTTTTCCTGAGGCCTTTTTCCTATTCTGTGTATGTTTGCCTTACTCTCCTTTCCAAAACTGTGAGACATATTCAATGCTACAAGTATTGTTATCTCATCTGTACCTAACCATCTCTATTGAGACAGAAAAGCTCCCTGGATTAGTTGTAATTAGTAATTCCAGATAAGAGATTTGAGAAACATTAGCCCCCTGTTGAATTGTAGGGGAAAATGTTTGCAAAGAAGCAGAATTTCCAGGAAAAATTTCAGCTGTTGCATGTGTGACTGACAAAATAAAACTAAAAATCAACCCAAGGACTGACCATTATATTGAGAGAGTAGAGAATCTGTAGCCTGCACAAATTTTGCAGCTACCTACACTGTGAGTGTCTGTTTCCCCTGGTGCCTTACCAGGCAGAAACTATTTAGACACATAGTCATATATGATCCTCTTGGCTACAAGGCTCCAGACAGGTTACCTTTTTCTGATCACTGGAAAATTAGGTCCGCAGACCTCCAAATATCATAGAACATTGCCATTGCTCTTGGTTACCCTCAGAATTTAAGCATAAGACCTTGTGTATGAAGACATCTTTTCCCCATGCCTAAAATATGGTAAACAAATATGAATAGTGACCTGGAGGCTTCATATCCATTGACTAGCTTTCATTCTTCTGGAAGGTATTATAGATATTAGATGAAAAAAGTAATCTTAAATTTAAGCCTTTTCTTTTGTTTTTAATTGGAAATAGACTTTTTGTACAATATATTCTTATTACAGATTTTCCTTTCTAAACTCCTCCCTTCACCCTACTTACGAAAATTTGATCTTTTTGTGAATCCTCTGAGGAAAAATGACAAAGTTCTAGGCAACATACGCCTACTAGTGACACAAAAGCAAGGATATCATGGAAGCAATCAATCAACTTCTGATTATATTTAAGGCCCAATATAAGAGGAAGCATTGTTATCTAGTACTAAAAACTGGCCAAGAATGTGGACTAGATGGCTATAGACCCTCCAGGAGAACTTCCTTATATTATCCTGATAAAGATTGGCTATCTAAATGATTTTAGTGACTCTGTGGTATATATCTATGGATCTCAACTATCACAAGAAAAGCTACTTGCAGGGGATGACAACTAGCGTAGTGACTCACATTTAGACAACAAGGAGAGAATGCGTAATTCTAGCATGTTTCATGTGTTTGTCATCCTTCTGCTTTCAAAGTTCAGGGATCTTCTCAGAAGAGAGAGAAGACAGAGTGTAAGAGCCAGACGTGACATCTTTATCTAACCCTGTTGTGGTCATAACAGGGCCGTTGTTTATATGAAATCACACAGATTATAAAAGCATGAATAATCTCTGTACAAGTTCAAACAAGAAGCTGGAAAAATACCTGCTGATGAGTTATTGGCATTTACCCTACCAGGAGAGGAAGAGACAGTTTTCTGTAATGATACATTAACACATTCATTTGCACACCTGCTATTCGAGGGTAGCTGGGCAACAGAAAACTGAACTCCATGGTTTGAAATAAGAGAGATAGGAACAGAATATAAAGTTGTGTGACTAGTTATATTTCAGTGTTTCTTGGAGGAGTTCAGGGAAAGTGCTCAAAATTCACTTTGTGAACATCTCAATGAATTAATAACAATATTTGAAAAATTTATTCAGGCCACAAATTTAATGTGTGTTCTGTGAGTAGGTCTTGTTTATAACTGGAACTCATCCTACTTAAATATCACACCTCTTGGATATCCAGTGGATAGATTATTACATGAAAAAGAACAAAAAATAAAACAAAGGGAAAATGTTTTCTATAGCTCAAATATAATTGGAGGAGACTTTGTAGTATAGTTGCATTCGATATGCTTTAAATGATCCTTTTAACTAAGCAGAGTATAAACAATAGTTTAATATCAAAGTTTTGGTTTGACAATGTTGTGCAATTTGTTGGATTCCATATGTCTCTTTTGAGAAATATCCTCTTATAAATAAAGAATTGATGCATGGAAATTGGAACACACTCCTTGGATCTTCACAGAGCAGATGCTGCTACTTTGAAAACTAATCATTCAAGTCATAGTCATCTTTGACACTTCCGATAAGACTTTCTCATGTTGTGGGCATGGATTTATAATTGTATTTATCGTCATTACGATATTGGTAAAAGATAAATATTAGAAATTTTGACTTAGGTTAAAGTACATGTTAAAGTAGAAATTATTTATCTTGCTGGAGTGTTTGCAATAATGTGTGTTTTCAGGAAATCATCAGTGCATGATCTCTGTGAAGTAGTTTTAACATGACACCTGAATAATTACTTCATTATGAAGTCATTAGGAGCCACCATTGACAGTCACCCACAACAGTTATTGAACACCTGTTGTGAACAGAACATACAGATGTTTCAATCTATGGCAGCAAATGTGAGTAAACCTTTCATCTCATTTTTAACAATGACTAATTAATGATATGCCTTATTTTCAAATAATACAAGAGCATCTTCAAGTTTTGATAGCTATTTTACCTAGAACTCAATAGATTTAATGGAAATGTCAAGACAAATATTTTTCTTTCATTTTAGTTTTCTTTAAATTAATATTTATAGATTATAAAAATTGAAGTAAAAATAACACAGAAATTATTGCATAAATAAAAGTTATACAGATAGAAAGAGAAGTCAAAGTAGAATAAGTCAAAGAATTAGGGATGCCAAAGATATTTTATCTTAATTTTCTCCACTATGTATAAAAATAAGTAACTATTTATAGTAAAACTGGCAAATGCATAATGACTACTCACAGGCTGGCTCAGTGGCTCAGTGATTTGTTGAAGGTAAAGATAAAAGTTCAAAAAGAAGAAAGCAGATATATACTTGTTCTATAAAATAATACAACCAAACTCATTAACTCAGAAAAATAATGAACAAGCAAATGCATACCCAATAATTCAGAAATAAATTTAAAATTTTGAATGGAACAAACAAGAATTATAATAATCTTTAAAAGTTTCCCAGATTAAAGGCAGGATTTGTTATCTTGATATTACTACTACTTGGAACGAGCTGATTCTTCTGTTGAATATACTACTCTGCTCCTAGGAGGATGTGTGATAGCATTCTTGTTTTGTCAGCTTTTGAGATAGTCTCAGTCTACAATCAAGGCTGGCCTAGTACTCGGTCCATGATGTAAGCTGCCCCTAAACCTCTTGTCATCCCGCTTTAACCTCATGATGCTGGGATTACAAATCAGGTTGCCATGCCTGGTTTCTAACCATACTCTTTTTTTTAATTAACACATAAATATTATATTCCGCTATGTCCTTTGTAGACAAATTGTTTTCCATCATATAACTCATCCCCTTTACTGCATTGTACACCTCTGCTTCTACTGTATCCCTCCTTCTGGTTGTCAGTCCCATATACACGATTACTTAAGTCCTTCCTCAACACTTCTTTTCCACATCTCAAAGCTTGAAGGCTCATTTCGAATTTCAGAAGTTGTGCTATACTCAAACACTCATATATATTGATGTATATATGTATGTATGTATGGATATATACATGTATCCACTAAAAAAAAATAAAATCTGAAAATGAGAGAGAAAATGTGATGTTTGAGTTCTGAGCTTGGATCATCTATCTTTTACCAAGTTTCATAATTTTAATTTTTAAAAAACTGACTAAATTTTGATTGTGACTTTACATTACAATTTCATTATCTATCCATCTGTTGGTGGATCATTAGGGTGGTTTAATTTCCTAAATATTGTGAATAATCATGCATGGCTATTCACAAATTTCTGTCTGAGAATACAGAATCCTTTGCATATATTTTGGGAGACATAACTGGATCATATCCTAGATCATTTTTAACAATGAAAAATAGCTATACTGATGTCCATAATGTCTATACTAGTTTATACTCCCAACAGCAATGTGTAAGGGTTCCTCTTTTTCAATTTCATTATCAGAATTACCTAATCATAATTTAGATAGAAATTCAAAGTAGTTTTAGTTTTATTTTCCCTGATTGTTTAAAATACTTATTGGCTATTTGTGTTCCTTCTACAGCACAGTTTTCAATGATACAAAGGTAACAAAAGAGACAACAAAGGAAAACATGCTAATGAACATCTGGGTTGTTAGAATTTATAGTCAGCTTCAGTCTTCTAACATAGCTAATTCATTGGAAACAAAGAATATTATAGAGGGAATGAATTGCATAAATGATCTCTGGGGAGACAGTTAGGATAGGTTACAACCTTGCAAAATGTTTTCAATCCCTAGTTAGGCATAGTTTTAATCTCTTGGATGCCATAGCCTCTCTACTAAAATAAATTAGGGTTGATCTTGTCTCCTTCCAATATCCAGGAGGATAACTATATGTTTTTCTTTGGGTTCACCTTCTTATTTAGCTTCTCTAGAATCATGGATTATAGGTTCAATGTCCTTTATTTATGGCTAGAAACCAATTATGAGTGAGTACATACCATACTTATCTTTTTGGATCTGGGTTACCTCACTCAAGATAGTGTTTTCTATTCCCATCCATTTGCAAGCAAAATTCAAGATGTCATTGTTTTTTACTGCTGAGTAGTACTCTAATGCGCACATATTCCACACTTTCTTTATCCATTCTTCCATTGAGGGGCATCTAGGTTGTTTCCAGGTTCTAGCTATTACAAATAATGCTACTATGAACACAGTTGAACAAATACTTTTGTAGTATGATAGAGCATCTCTTGGCTATATTCCCATGCGTGGTATTGCTGGGTCCTGGGGTAGGTTGATCCCGAATTTCCTAAGAAACTACAACACTGATTTCCAAAGTGGTTGCACAAGTTTGCATTCCTACCAGCAATGGATGTGTGTCCCCCTTACTCCACATCCTCTCCAGCAAAGGTTATCATTGGTGGGTTTTTTCTTTCCATTTTAGTTCATTCTACTCGCATTTATTCCATGCATTGATATTATATTATCCCTAAATCCCTGCTTTTGTTGAACCACGTCTCTAAAACTACATCCATTTCCCAACTTTAAATCATCTTTGCTCCTGACCCCTCATCCTCTTCTTTTTCCTTTTTCTTTTATAGCCCACTGAGTTCAACTGATGCTAATTTTGTGCACATGACAGTTGGGCATCATCCATTGGATCATTGGTGTTCTTGATTTTAGCCACTCTAACAGGTGTAAGATGGTATCTCAAAGTTGTTTTGATGTGCATTTCCCTGATCGCTAAGGAAGTTGAGCATGACCTTAAGTGTCTTTTGGCCATTTGAACTTCTTTTGTTGAGAATTCTTTGTTCAGTTCAGTGCCCATTTTGTCATTGGGTTAATTAGGATTTTAAAGTCTAATTTCTTGAATTCTTTATGTATTTTGGAGATCAGACCTTTGTCTGTTGTGGGGTTGGTGACGATCTTCTCCCAGTCAGTAGGATGCCTTTTTGTCTTAATGACAGTGTCCTTTGCTTTACGGAAGCTTCTCAGTTTCAGGAAGTCCCATTTATTCAATGTTGCCCTTAATGTCTGTGCTGCTGGGGTTATATGTAGGAAGTGGTCTCCTGTGCCCATGTGTTGTAGGCTGTTTCCCACTTTCTCTTCTATCAGTAGGGCATCTGACTCATAAACAATTTTAGAAGACTACAAAACTGAGGGCAAATGAAGTGTGTAAATTCAGAACACATCCTAAGTCTTCAATAACTATCTAAAATAAATCATTTTTATGATTATTTTATATTTCTGCTGGGTCTTTGCCTTCATAGTGTTCTTGAACATACAGAGTGAGTGGATTTTCTCAGCTGTAGGATTCAGTTTAATTGACCTGGATTTAGATTTTCTTTCTCAGGGGATCATGGGAATTGCAGAGATAGTAGTGGCTATTGCAGACTTTCCATAAGTTTTACCAGTGATGGACTCACTAAATAAGTTTTATAGATTTTTTTCTATTGTTCTTTCTATTGCAGATGAGACTGTTTCTCTGCTTTCCTTTGTGATTTAATATTGTCAGCACTGTGCTTTGATAAATTCTTTATCAGTTGAACTCAATTAAAGCCTTGCTTTCTTCCTTTAAGGAAAGAATTTGCTGGCAGATGTAGAGGCATCAGAAGGAATCTTACAGAAAAGCTTCTAAAGAGAAAATGGGTAGAATATATGGTTCAATTCCTAGATCACTTTGGACAAACACCATTGTAAATAGATACAATGATAAACAGCGGAATTTGACAAGACATCTACCACCCACATTCGTCAGAGATGGACTGCTTTAACCGACATGACATCTGATACCAGGGGCCTATTTCAGATTGAATGCCGAGTATGAAAGTTTGAAAACAGTGGATAACTCAGTTGCTCCTCTTAAGATGGCTTGATTAAGGACCTCACACACCCACCACATTTTCTTTTCAAAATGTTGAATGAATGTAAGAGAATTCAAAGTGCTGAAAGTAAAACTTGTATCTCCTGATGTGAAAGAAATTCAAACAAACTTTGGCTTTAAGATCACATATTAATGGCTACCAGACTGGTTATATTAAAGTCAGAAGGAACACTGGTTGGTGAAGGCATGGGGACAAGCGGGCATTGGCCCCACATAGGAGAACTGATATTGACTCAGATTTCCAAAACACACACACTTGTTTCTCTTGTCTTTTTCCCAAAGAGAAAAAAAAAAAGGTGTGGGATGTGGTGGGGATAGGGATATGTCCAAAAATCTTCTGGTCTGTTTGATAGGCTACCCTAATCTTGTCTTAAGATGTTACATGTATTTTTTTTAATTTCTTTTAATTTGTTTTATTTAAATTAAAATATAATTATATATTTACATCAATTTTCTTTCACAAAATACACACCTAATTACAATGTGCTACTTGGAAAAGTCAAGTCAACATAAGGCAAAACTCAGATAATTCTCCAGAGGAGGCAAGGATTGTAGAAGCCAGAGGGGTTGAGGAACCCAGGAGAACATGGGTCACAGATTCAATTTAGCAGGGCTCATAGGGACACACAGATACTGAAGCAGCAACCACAGAGCCTGAATAGTCTTTACTAGATTGTCTGCCTATATGATATGGCTGCTATCTCAGTGTTTTTATTTTTGGTGTTCCTAACAGTGATGAGAGCAGGTGTATTTCTGACTCATTTGGCTTCTTCTGGGACTTGTTTCCTCCTACTTGGTTGCTTTGTCCAAGTTCCATATGAGGCCTTTTGCTCTATCTTATACGGTCATGTATGGTTGTTTTCTCTTGGAGGCCGACTCTTCTCTAAATGGATATAAAGAGGGAGTGTATGTAGGGGAGATGGAAAAAGTGACAGACAGGGAGGAGTGTAGGGATCAGAGGTTGTGGTTGGGATGTACTGTATAAGTATATATGAAGAAAAAAAGTCAAAGTTAACAACATGTTAGTTATGGATTCCACCATGGTCTCTATGGACAAAAACAGATTATTCCTTGAGGCCCCAGTTGATTTGTATATTTAACTAAACAAAACAAAACAAAAAAATCACGGAGGTTCCCACAGTAAAGCATCCCTTGGTCAGTCAACAGATAGCCAACTTGAGTTAAAGAATAAAGGTGAAACAAACTGAAAAAAGGGAAAGTTTCCCATCAAATTACCAGGCTAAAACATATCAAAGACATGAAGACATGGAATGGTGTAGTGTAACACAGTTTTAGAGTGTAAACTTCCCTTTGAATGGTGACATGATTGCTAATGTTAAATTCAAAGCGCTGCAAATGCTACAGAGCTCATAAACCAGAGAAATATGGTAGCTACCTGTTATACATAAATACACTCCCTCCCTCCCTTCCTCCCTCCCCCCTCACACACACATGTATGATAGGAATGTCATATAATTTGGGTGTTTTTGTATTCCAGTAAAAATTAAATATTTTTGCTTACTTACTAAACAAATTTGAAGAAATTTGAGATATAAATATTCCACACTAGGAATCTCAAATTCAACCTAAAAGTAACTCACCATTGTGGTATAATATAAGCAAAGAGAAATTCTAATTAAACTTTGATGTGGAAGCTTTATTGGTACCTCCTAGAATGATGAAGAAAGACCCTTAACTCATACATATTTTTTCCTACCATTGAAAAAAGAGAACACTTGCAATTGTTAATGTCATATGAAAGTAATGTCAAGTTTGCTACGTTTAAAAAAGATTTCAAGGTAGGGACATGTTATCATTCATGGAATGGTTGGTTGATATTACCCTTGATATTTTAAGATGCATTTTATAAATGACTTGAGCCTAAAACGATGAGATAAGTACTAACAGAAATTACCTTGCATTATTCCATCCATTACCTAATCATACAGACTACAAATGAGTCTTATTCCCAGAGCCTGGTGATACTGAGTGTATTTAGATATTCTTTTTATATAAATGGCTATCTAATATAAAGTAGTCATTCCCAAAACCATATGACTATATATGAGTCACACTAAAAGAACTCAGCAACATGCATGTATATAGTCAGGTCACTGTATCATTTATCTGTCTATCAGTGATATTTGTCTGTCATCTATCTATCTATCTATCTATCTATCTATCTATCTATCTATCTATCTATCTATCATCTACTTATCTTGCTATCACCTATCAAATCATACAACTATTATCAAAGAACCACCAATTTGAGAAAGAATGTGAAGGTTATGGGAACAGTTGGAAAAATGTGCATTGGAAGGGCTACAGAGAGGAAAACAAAGAAGGTAATGCAACTATATTTTAATAAAAATTTTAAGTGCTGAAAGGGAAGTGGAACAAGTCTCTATTCATAAACCCAAAATCATCTCCAAATGATAACTTCTTACAAATGAAAAAAAAATTCCAATGAAGTCTCATTGTGTATACAAGCCATACTAAATTCCAGGTCCCCTGTACAGCAAAAATAACAAACACAAAAGGACTCAGTGGCATTTTTGAAGAATCGTTGTCTCATAAAGTTTTGTCATGGGCCTTTCTTTCTATTTACCTAACCTTATATGTCCTTTATATATTATGAAAATTATATATGGTATATATTATAATTACTGATTATATGCTTTTCATGGATTTTCTGTGTAAATTTGTGTGTCACCTTGACTATATTGTTTCTCAAGCTTATTATTGTTATTATTATTTTATTTGATTCTCTTTATTCTGTTTGGTATATCCTATTCTTGTTATTGTTTCTACCTATTCTATCATTATTATTTATAATATAATTGTTTGTATTCTTATGATATAGCAAAAGAAAAGGTGGAGATTTGGTTGGGTGGGAAGACAGGAGAATTTGGCATGATTTGGGTGGGTTAAAAATAACCAGAATATACTAAATGAAAAGAAGCAGATAATATAAAGTAGAAACTATAAATATCAAATATTCTTTCTTTATCTCTCCCTTAATTAGAAAAATGCACAAACCTCAGGAGTTCCATCAAGTGAATTATCTGGGACAATTTCCTTAAGGATGACTTCAGTGATCTGTATTTAGATGGCAGATGTTCCAGCTGCTGTCTTGTGTACTCCTAGGTGCCCTCCAGAGATTTCTTCTGCTATGTGAGTTCTCAACTGTGCCTTGTATAGCCCTTGAGCTAGCATCCCTAGTCCTACTGGTAACAGGAGTTTCCCAATTCATTGTCTTTAAATACACTCCTTGTGTGTTGCAGTAAGATTCTATTCTAATAAGAAACCCGAGTACTGCAATTAATTGAGGCTTCAGCAGTAATTAGAATCTACAGTCAAACAAGAGCTTAACAGGTATCTATTTAGTGTGTACTCTGTGCTTCCCAGTGTGCTAATGAAAAGTGATGATGATCATAGCTATACTAAAATAGTATATTCATGCTTGGTAAAATAGATTATTACGAAAACAGTAAAATTTCATTATAATTAGTGGCAAATGCTATTAGAATTTTTAAAATAATATACTTATTGTAATTCTGATGGTCCTCTGAGAAATGTGTTTTATCTTGCTTAATCCCTGCAGAAGTTAGGAGATGAGGGCTATAATAATCTTCATTTTTCTGATGAAGAAATGTGTTTTATCAAGTTTTTGCAACTATGCAAACTGACACTGTTAATAATAACTAAAGCCTAGAACAAACCGTATCTGAAAAAAATTCCTGCTTAACAAGCAGAAATACTCCAGGAGTTGACAAAATTAAATCTTTTATATTCATAGAGAGCTTTTGTTCAGTAGATTTTATACAATTTTATCTCTTCGAATCTCATAATAACCATGCTGTAGGACAGGCTTATTTTGTTCAGAAGCAATATGAAATTAATTTCAATTATAGGTTCATTGTAAATTGTCAATTCTCAGAGGAAAACAATCCCCCCAAGGACATAGGGAGAGAGACAAAGAGAGGGAGGGAGGGAGAGAGAGAGAGAGAGAGAGAGAGAGAGAGAGAGAGAGAGAGAGAGAATTATATATTATAGCAAGGGTGAAGGCAGTGTATTATTGCTATTCTAAGAGATTTCTATATTGCATATGGCTTAACCAACTGACAAAGTGAAGAAAAGGTAAACATTCGGAAGCAAGTATAAAAATATGCTAGATTAGTTTGTCAGAACAATTTGAATTTTGTAATATAAAATATAATGCCAGTGACTCAGAAGGAGAAATAAAATCAAAGTATAGTGTATAACAATAGTCCCAAACTATTGTGCTATCCAAAAAAGGCTTCTACATAGCCTAGTCAAGGGAGGAGATTAGAATTAACGGACTAAAGACAATACTGCCTGGCTTGATGAATATATTTGTTAAATTTTTCTAGCAAGATATTTATTCTTCCGTGCTCCCCTATCCAACCTTCCTTTATCCCAAACATCCTTTTTCCCCAAGTTCCCCCTATCCTCCCCTTCTCCCCTTTCTCTCCCCATCTCCCCTTACCCCTATCCCACCCTACCCCCAAGATCCCAATTTTCTTCCCGGCAATTTTGCCTACTTCCCATAGCCAAGAGGATAACTATATGTTTTTCCTTTGGTTCACCTTCTTACTTAGCTTTTTAAGGTTCACCAATTGTAGACTCCGTGACACTTATTTATGGCTAGAACCCAATTATGAGTGAGTATATCCCATGTTCATCTTTTTGGGTCTGGGTTACCTCACTCAGTAAAGTGTTTTCTATTTCTGTCCATTTGCATGCAAAATTCGAGAAGTCATTGTTTTTTACCGCAGCGCAGTACTCTAATGTGTATATATTCCACACTTTCTTCATCCATTCTTCCATTGAAGGGCATCTAGGTTGTTTCCAGGTTCTGGCTATTACAAATAATACTGCTATGAACATAGTTGAACAAATGCTCTTGTCTTATGATAGGGCATCTCTTGGGTATATTCCCAAGAGTGGTATTGCTGGGTCCAGGGGTAGGTTGATCCTGAATTTCCTGAGAAACCGCCACACTGATTTCCAAAGTGGTTGCACAAGATTGCATTCCCACCAGCAATGGATGAGGGTACCACTTCCTCCACAGCCTCTTCAGCAAAGGCTATCATTGGAGTTTTTGATTTTAGCCATTCTGACAGGTGTAAGGGAGCCACCTTAGGGTTGGCAAGAGACTTGAACCTAGAGTGGCTCCCAGGAGCCCAAGGCGATGTCCCCAGTTAGTTCCCTGGGCAGCTGAGGATAGGGAACCTGAAATGACCCTATCCTATAACAATACTGACGAATATCTTGCATATTACCATAGAACCTTCATCTGGTGATGGATGGTGATAGAGACAGAGACCCACACTGGAGTACTGCACTGAGCTTCCAAGGTCCCAATGAGGAGCAGAAGGAGGGAGAACATGAGCAAGGAAGTCGGGACCACCAGGGGTGCACCCACCCACTGAGACAGTGGAGCTGATCTATTGGGAGCTCACCAAGGCCAGCTGGACTGTGACTGAAAAAGCATGGGATAAAACCGGAATCTCTGAACATGGCGAACAATGAGAGCTGATGAGAAGCCAAGGACGATGGCACTGGGTTTTGATCCTACTTAATGTTCTGGCTTTGTAGGAACCTAGCCAGTTTGGATGTTCACCTTCCTAGATATGGACGGAGGGGGAGGACCTTGGACTCTCCACAGGGCAGGGAACCCTGACTGCTCTTTGGACTGGAGAGGGAGGGGGAGAGGAGTGGGGGGAGGGGGAGAAGGGTGGGAGGAGGGGGAGGGAAATGGGAGGCTGGGAGGAGGCAGAAAATTTTTTTCCTTTTTTTCAATAAAAAAAAAATATTTATTCTTATCACATATACAAAACTAAAAAATATCATGGCTTAGCACTAAATAACATACCTAAAAGTGAGTGAGAGCTTTAAATACGTTTCTGAAATGAGAGCATATAAATGATCATGTACACATGCAAAAAATATTTTTTGAGACAAGGTTTTTCTGCATTTTTGTAATCTGTCCTGGCACACTCTCTATAGACCAGGTTGACCTCACACTCACAGAGATCTGCTTGCCCCTGCCTCCTAGCCCAGTGAAAACATCACAAATTATTGTGTAATAAATGAATATCCATATTACCACCATTAAATATTGTTTTACATTATTTTCTGTATATAAAAGGTGCAAAGAGTTTGCAAGGACAATGAGAAGATAAACCTTGTGCATGCTGTTGAGAGTATGCAGTAGTAATGATAAAACTGTATTGAGGTTCATCAAAATAAGTCCTGGGCTTGGAGTTGAAATTCAGTCACAGAACACTCACCTATCATATGCAAAATCCTAGATTTGAATGAAGGAAGAAAATACATTTAATACATGGTGTATTAAATCCAATATTATAACAACTTGGAGGCTCCAATCTTTGTCACCTCTGCTGAATAATAAAATTGTAACAACAAGATGCAAGCAAGCAAGTTGACAGAGATTGGTACCAAGTTTAGTGATAAATATCTTGTTGTATTTATCAAAAATATAAGTCATAAAGGTTAAAAATACCTCTTTGCCTCAACACCTTGCAAAAAACAGTGTCCTCAAATTTTTACATTTTTCGTTCATGGATCAGTAGCACAAAGACTTCATCTTTGGAAGTCAACTTCAATCAAGAGTCAAAAGGAACGAGTATATTAAATGTCTTTCTTTAGTATTTAGCATACTTTCTGAGGATAGGTAAAATGGAGGAAGACTGACGTAGTAAGACATTGTTTGCATGGCTTATCGCAACCAATCAAGAGAAAAGGTGGGTTACTTCCTCTTGGCATGACACTTATTTTTTGTTATTGTATATTTTATAAATTTTATGTTTGTGTCTCTATGTATGCGCATTAAAACATACACAGAAACATACATGTGTACATGTACATATATATATATATATATATATATATATATATATATATATATATATATATATATCATATTACATCCACACAGTAGAATATTGCTAGGCCATAGAAAGATTTAAATTTTGTAACTACATAAAATGTGAATGAGCATAAGTATAATGTATAATCTCTAAATCCACACATAGGTCAAATTATACTTTTAGTCATGAGGATTCCGAAAACGTAAAAATGTGAGAATAGAGTGGTTTGTTGCACAGAGCAGAAGAGAATAGATTGGAAGTTAGGATATGGCAGGGGGCAATGACTGACTGATAGATTCTATGTTACAGATGGAATGTATTAAGATTTTACACCAAACTATAAAATGACTACCAATTCTATATTTTACATTTCAAATGTCCAGAGGGAACTATTTTGAATATTTTCAACAAAAAATACTAATAACAAGATCAATATGTATAACTGGTCTTAAGCACACAGTTACTCTATTTTATGTATCAGTTAAAAAGTAGATTCACATTAATTATCAAAATAATATTTTCCCTTTAATACTTGCAGTGGCTATGTTTTCCCATGTATCCTCTACATAATAAGGTTGTTTATAATTTTCATTATTCTCTCACCAACCAAAGTATTGATTTTGTTTTGTATATTAATAGGACCCGATAGAAAACTCCTATTGGTTTGTGTAGATATGTAACAAAACTCTGTTCAATGTCATAAAAGCAGCACTATTTCGTATGCGAAAGAAAAGTCAGTGTGCTCACATCTGTTTTTCAAACCTAGTGATGTCCTTTCTCTTGGACATTTTTGCATCATCCCTCAAGAAATATTGAGCCCAACTGGTGACCACATATCAGAACAGTGCAGAAAAGTCAAAAGAAATGAGGCACCTCAGACTCTATCACATGGTCCATCGGCACAAGCCAGAAAGGCAGTCTCCAGACTGCTAACATACAAATAGTTATGCCATAGAAGAAAAGACAGAATATAAGGTTTTAAAGCAGCTCTACCTAAACCCTCTACCTCAAGAGGCCAATATGAATTTTAGGAGCAGTTGAGGATGCCATTGAACTTTTATTAAGTATTTTACAGAAAACTACAATATTAAAATCATTATGTTTATTAATAAATGTAAAATAAGGATCCTAACCATTTCACATATACGTCATTTGATGAAAATAATTAGAGTTTATAAACCAAAAATTATCTCAAGAAATCAACCTGAATTCACTATCTGACAAATCATTTTAACGTTTGATACAAGGGAAATATATAGTGGTCTTGGTTTGTTCTATATTAAGTTCGTCGCGAAATGCTATACAAAATGGCTTCTACAGATTTAATTTTCATAACAGATGTGAAAAAATAGAGTCTATAATACCTTTCTGTTATAGAGGTTTGCTAAGGGGCCTAACGTGAGTATTCCAGGTGCCATCAGTTTTCCAATGACTGTACCTTAAACAGTACTCCAATTGATCGCAAACCTCCCTAGGTGCAAACAAGACTATCATAACTAAAATGTCATCTTGCTATATTGATGCAGTAGTATGGTCTAATAAACAAATGTTTTGGTGGCAAAAAAAAACCCAAAAAACAAAAATAAAAAAAAAACAGTAGTCCAAAGAATGCTTTCATAAGAACATCTTATATTAATTAAATGGGTTATAATTTACATCTTATTTCTTTTACGAATTTATGCAAATGGAGTTAGTTTGTTCTGGGTTCTGTTACTACTTAAGGGAAGTCAGCATCAGATGGGGATTATTTTCTATATCATAGCAAAATCTCTAATCTTCACTCTCCCTAAAAATTCTATGCAAAAACAGTTTTGAGGAGTAGTGAAAGGATTCAGAAACAAAAGCTTTAATACTTTTCAGTAAATGTGAATATTTAAAAATCTAAACTAAGTTAATATGTTAGGTTGTAAATTATAGAATATATATCTAAAATATGAAATACATTTTATGAAAAATATTTATGATAACAAATTTACCCAATTTAATAATTTCAATTAATTATTTAAACAATATCTGTCGTATTAATTCTCTAGTTAAAACTTTATTTTTAAACTCTAGTTTAAATTTTATTGTTTCATTTTCTTTAATCATATAAAAATAATAAAAGTGATAATGATATAGAAGCTTGTATTTAACAGTTCTTACATTCTTTGAACAGAATTACGCTTCTACATCAAAAATAGTCCTGGAATTTCATGGCACCATGTAATAAAGCTCAAACAATTACTTGTTATTTTGTTTCCCCTGAAATAAACCTCTAGATTTTCGAAGTGCAGTATCATATTTTTGCTACTTGCTGCAGCACTGAACTATTCTGGCCACAACTCCCGAAATCACTATTACTATTCTTAGTGGAGCACCGTGAGAGCTGGTCCTAAAGATATAAATGACACCAGATGGCCTGAGAACCCGATACTTTAGTGGAGACCTGGCATTGTGTATAAGAAAAAATGGTCTAATGATAAAATCATGGCAATATTACTTCCTTCTTCCAACACTATTTTCAATAGTAATCTAAGCCGTAAATGTAATAGCAGGTCTAACACTACAGGCAATATTAAATTGAAATGGCAAATTGCAATGCTAGGAAAATTGTTATCAGAGGGATTGATCTACAATAGTACCAATATCTCAAACTCCCAAATAAATGTTCAATAAAATGATGCTTCTCTATTGTGTAAGCCTCATGATAATTATTTACCCGATATATAGTACTTTAAAAACTTCAGCCACCTTTCAGATGTTAGAGCAAAACACAGAGAACTAAAATAAAAATACATTCCTTTTTATGTTCCATGGAATTTTTACTTTACAATATATTTTGTGTCTCATTCTAAAAGACCAGACTCTCAGCCATAAAGAATTTGACTGTTTTTGTACTGAATTCTTAGAAAATATTAGTTCTTGGCTAGAAATGTGCTTTAGCTAAAGAGAATGAATTCACAGCTACAAAGGAAATGTTAAAAATTTAGAATTTTGCAAATCATAATTTTATTTTTTTAGAATTAAACTTGTATTACTTTTCTCAGTCCCTTTATTACTCCCAGTACCTCAAGTACCACTCACTTTGTTCCTTTTTGAAACAATGACTTCATTTTCTTTAGTTGTCTTATATATGTCTTAAGACATAAATTGGATCTGCTAAGTCTTATTACTATTACACTTATTCATATTATCTTGGGCCTGATAACCTCAATATTGGAAAACTAAGAAAATATATTAAAAGACTGCTATCTAATTCTTATTTATCATGGGACCAAAAAAAAAAAAAACCTAAAAAGCAAATTTCTCAGTTAGTATATTTAGCATCATCTATATTCGTCAGTGTGTGTGTTATTGATAATTATATATCCATACCTTTTATCTGTCTTATAAGCTTCCAAAATATCTCTGTTTCACTACCATTACAAGCTACCCCAAGAATCTTAAATGGTTCAGATAGTAATGTGTATTTTGTTTATTTTTTTAGGTAAAAAAAAATCAATGTTGATTTCTGGGGGTTTGCAGATAAGATCCCAAAGACTATCAGAATAAACACCTGGATGCTAAGGCAGAGCTAGTTTCAACAGCAGTGAAGAGCAGATCCTCATATTTTGCTTTTTTTTTTTTGTTTTTCTTCATTGAACCATAAATAATGAGTTAAGTAAGACAGTTCCATGTTATTGTGTGATGAAATGGCATTAAAAAGTCGAAAAATAAAGGAACAGATGTAACAAACGGTGAACATTCCTGCTTTGCCTGCTGACTACTGATCATAGTTTATCACCTTCCTCTCTTTTTCTCACATATGTGTCGTAAACAGGTCTACCCTGAGGGAGATACCCCAAATGAGAAAGGACAAGTTCACTGATAGTGATAGGAAGTTTGTAACTGCACTTCAGGTGCATCTTCTATTTTAAACAATCAGGAAACTAAAAGAATGCTTTAACGTTTGTCCCATATTCAAGATCAATAAAGTATAGGGACACAGTAGCCACCATAGGCAGTAGAGCTTGTGAATGCCAGGAGTGGAAAGCAGAGATGTTACTGCCATCTTCAGCCTCTCTTGGAAGACATAGTGGGGTCTATTTATTAGACTCTATAAGGGGAGACTGAAAGTCTCTGGAGATTGGTCCTTTAATGTTCTAAACTGAGTGTATATATGATTTAAACACATGGCCAAACCCAGCCACTGGTCAACAGCACAAAACATAACAGTTCTAGATTTAAATTTGCAGTAAGGTTGAAATTACATGTGACAGTTGTCTCTCTCTGCAAATAATTGTATATGACAGCGCTGGAAAAAGGTAATATGAGTTACAGTTATTCTCACTATGTACTGACTGATAAAAACCAGTATCATTTGCCGTGTAAGTAGAAAACCCTAACTATATTATTTCTCTGCCTCCAAGAAGACAAAGTTATTTTCACACTAACCACAGGGACAATTCAATATACACAATTTGGTTATTTTGAGGGATGTAATTCCTGATTTTTATTTTTATCAACAAAAATAAAGTTCTCTTTAGTGTATGATTGTAATGAAATGGTAAAGAAATATAACCGTAAAACAGGAAAAATAATATTATAGTAGCAAAATACTACATTTCCATTTTTAAAATACAGTGACCCAAATGAGGTGAAAACTGAAAAACATTTTGCAATTAGTTTAACAAATATGTCTGATGTTCCTCAATTTATTTTGAAAACATAACTTTTCAGATAATGATCATAAAATAATTTCAGATAATTTTAAATGTTATATAATATTGATGTTCAATTATCTTTCTAGAAGCTGGACTTACATACACCATATCAAACATTCAGAAATCTTTTTTCACATGACACGCTGCATTGATCACTGTGGCACCACATGCATGTTGTATATGATACTTTGGACACAATATAACTCAGCTTTTTTTCTGCATTTAGATTTGTAAATTTCCCCTCATTCAATACTTAAGTTTTACAATGAATGTTATTGCATACTGTTGTTGTTACTGCCAACATTATGGCAATTTCAGTTTAAAATAAAGTTATCTAGTACAATTAGTTTTATATGCATAGAACTTATATCAGTATAAAAAAGCTAATATTTTATTATTATTTATAATATTAATAAGATGATAAGAAATGTAACAATTTTTACTTGATATAATAATAACAAAATCTGAATGCTGGTTCTCTATCTTTTTTGCCTATAAACATAGATTTCATCTCAGATGGAATATTATTTTCTGGTAGCAAAGGTAGAAATTAAGTTTTAATTTATTTTGCATCCTACCCACTATTTATATAAGTATGCATAAATGTATACAAAAATTCCAAAGAGATATAAGAGCACATACACAGTAAACAAGGAATATTAAACACATTGGGTGGGTAAAATGAAATCTGAAACAATAGCTGAGTAATAAGAATATTAAGAATAACTGAAGACATATCATTGAGGTGATATATTTAAATGCAACAGGTTTTACTTTGTGAAAAATTATCTGAAATATTTCCATGAATGAGATTCGATTATCTGCTCTGCAGGAGTAATGGTCTATATTAATCTGAGCAGACGTCAGTGGAATTAGATCATGCCTCCTCCCGCCTTTCTTTTATTACCATGTCAGCATAATATTCAAAATGTCTCAGCAAACTCTACCCTCCACCACTTGAATAAGTAGATTTGCCAGGTGCAGTACTAGCAGGAGGCCTATAATGTATTTAAGCTTGAAAATGAGGCAATTATATTTCAAGGTTCTGATTGGCTACATTTTAATTTGAGACCCATCCGATGTACCGATTTAGCTGGTGGCTTTCTGGAGAAACCTCCTACACATGCACCTGTTCGTTTATTAAAACAGAAACACCTTGCCAGGGGTGAGAAAAGGATATTGGTCACAGAAACCATGACAGCTTGGTCCCTCTGCTCTTACTATTGATTACATTTCTTGACAGTCGCATGGGAGGTTAACTGCTAGCAGGCAATTAACACCCTTGCAAAATAATGAAGAAAACATAATTATATTGGGAAGCCCAAGAGACTGTTTGTAATCTTAAATGTGATATCCCTGAGTCTCTTTCAATATCGATAGCAAATCAAGTATCTTTTTTTGTCAATCTAGTCTCTGCCTGTGATAAAAGTAATTATTAATGTATTATATCCTTATGTCAAATTATTTAAAAGAATCCTCAATTTCCATTAATCTAATTACAAACTTCCCCAAGGAAACTGTCAATGAAAACAGATAAAATTTGCTTTGTTTTTAAAGATGCTATTTTAGGAAAAGATATTCAAAATTATTGAGTCAGAATGCTTCCAATATCAGCTTGTAACTTTGATAAATTTATCCCTTTCCTATCACAGAGTTGTATCTCAGTGAGTCCACTCTAGAGCCAGAGCACTGAAAACATCAATTTCTGCTGTGTCACCCAGAAGTCATATGTCCTCTAGGAAGGTTATTAGTGTTATCAGGGAGATAGACTCTGCTTTGTGAAGTTGAGTACTGCATGTGTGCTGTTTCTAGCAGTTCCATCCATTATGATCACATCAGTCATTCTGGTCCAGAAATGGACCTCCAATAAATAATATACCTTCTTTCCTTTTACCTTGCCCTCACCCAGGAAGTGATATAAAGGAATTGGTGCTATTTTTCTTCAGCAATAACTTATATCCAATTGTCTAGCCACAGAAAGCAACTATACAGCTTTTGAAAAGGGAAAATGGCAGTAGTCACACTTCCTTACTGAATGAGTTTGCCTGAGCAAATGTTGTTTGAATCCTAAATGGAGGCTCTTGGTCTATTACATCCCCTGAAAGCAGTTACCTCTCTATCTCATCTGTCTTACAATACACATATGCACAGATAGTTTCCTCACACTTTGGAGCTAAATAGGAAATTAGATAGCAGTCATAGCCATTTAACTTTTGTTTGGGTATGTGTTTAACTATTTTGAAATTGGAAAAAAATGCTCTCATAATAGGGAAAAATTGCTGAAGACATAATCCCTATAGTCCTGAAATATTTTGCACATGAAAAACAACATATTTATAAAATTGTATATTCTCATAAGTAATAAAAATTTGGTTTACATAATATATGAAATGGTTAGATAAATTTGTTATATTTAGCTTTGCAAAAGACCAATACCTCTAACTCCGACTATTTTTTAAATGCATCCTGTTTATAACAATTTTGGGGTACACTTTCTTTAGCTTATCGTTATTCAATGCTAAGCTGCTTTGTTTCACATTGTATTTTAAAATAATGAAATCCACAGAAACATATGTTCTAGTGGACAGCCATTTACCCAGGAATATATGAGGAGAGCAATTGTATTTTCCCTTTTTTAAAAAAAGAATAAGTAAGACTCAAAGTTGGATAGGAAGGGAAGGGAAAAGAATATGATAAACATATATTGTACACTCTTCTCAAATGACTAGTGGAAATAATAAAAGTTATTAAATGAATAAATGGAAAGCAGTAGAATATTCTGTGTATGTGTAATTCAAGTAAGTTATTATAATGTGTATCCTTCAATTCAATATAGTACACTACACAGTGATGAAATTGATGTAGATACACATACATATCTAGAGATCCACACACACATTACTACATACATATGTATCTACTATGTACCTAGAGTTATGTGTATTATGATTACATAAACATATTATCATCATAATGATAGTAGAGAGCTATTTCTTCACATCTGACATGGGTAACATAAGCACCAATTCTTGTTTCTTAAATCTCTGAAAAACATTATTCATTTTGTCTACATCATTTTAAGTATGTCACATAATGAGGACAAGAAGCTATGATCTTAAAGACTGGCTCCCTTTTCCTCATTATGATGCCGTAGGGCAGAGCTTTATCAGAGTAACTGTGGATCCATGGTAAAGAGAGTTTTTGGGATTGATGAGTAAAATTGTATAGTATGGATGTACCACATTTTGTGACTTATTCCTCAAGAGAGGTATTTTAGGTCGCATGGAGTTTTTACATATGCAAATAAAGTAAATGTATTTACATAAAAGATGGTTTCATTCCATCTGTCATCTCCACTTTCATTTCACTGCTTATTTTTACTTTGTCATTTCTTCTTTTCTGTGTCTCTGTTCATGAAATTTTCAAGAATCCCATTGTTTTAATTGAAGCACTTAGGGTGCTTCTGTTCATGTAGATTTTGGTTGAAATTACCTTTAGTTATTATATACCATATAATTTATATATTATGAAATGTACAGTATATTAGTATTGGTATTTTAACTTCACATAATAAAATAAAGTTAATTCCTGCTAAGACCTATCACTATGATTCGGTTATAACTATAATATAATTAAATTTTTTTCCTTCAAATATCAAATAACACTTTAGATTCTATTAAAAGTTTTGACTCTATTTGTCATTTCTTAGAGAACTCAACAGAAAAAGAAAATCAATTGAACATATTCTTATTTTCTATAGTCTTTTTATTTTATCAGAAAACATCGTAAAAATCTCTTTAGTTTGTGAAAATGATGGTTGAAATTGTTGTTGTTGAAATTGTTTGCTATGTCTTTCCCAACAGAAGAAAGTTGTTACTTCTTTCTGGTCTTCATGATACATGAGTAAACATTTGACTTTGTTTCTACCATTTGCTTCCAGATCCAGGAATTGGATGTAACTTCCTGTTATTGTGCGTGTTTTTTTTAATATTTATTTATTTATTATGTATACAATATTCTCTCTGTGTGTCTGCCTGCAGACAGAAGAGGGCATCAGATCTCATTTCAGATGGTTGTGAGCCACCATGTGGTTGCTGGGAATTGAACTCAGGACCTTTGGAACAGCAGGCAATGCTCTTAAGCGCTGAGCCATCTCTCCAACCAGTGTGTGTTTGTGTGTTTGTGTGTGTGTGTGTGTCTGTGTGTCTGTGTGTGTGTATTTGTCCACTTTGGAATACATTCAACCTTCAGATTCTTTAAACATATATCTTGGCCAGGTTTATAAAATTTTTCTTAGATCTGAGCAACTTTTGTTCTGTAATCCTTGTAGATCTCTACTGAGACAGAATTTGAACATCTGTCTGAGTTCCAAAGTTACTGAAATATTTTAATTTCTCATTTATTTCCTTTCTTCTATTCAAAGTGTTCACCTCACAAGCTTTTTTAGTCTACGTTTTTATGTTATTAAGCATTTCCAATGAGTTTTTTTTTAATTTTTTAGTTATAACTTTTACTTTTAAATGACAAGTTGAAGCTCCTACTAACATGTACATTATTGCTGCTTGACAGAAGGAATGAATGAAAAGTTTATCAAAAAGTAAGGTATAACTTGAGGTTAGCTTCTGAATCCCTCTCTTGTTTTGCCAGAAAGTCTTTAATTCTGCTGGGCAGGGTGCTGGCTACTCTGTGTAATGATCATGACAAGCCATAACTATTGGAAAAATTTAAAAAAATGAATAAAATGCAGAAATATTTTTTCAACAATAAAATCCAAAGTAAAACTACACTGAGGCCCCCACTCATGATAATGGCAAGTAAAAAAGAGACTAATAACTTATTTTAAAAGAATGAATGGAAATAGAAAATACTATCCTGAGTGAGATAACCCAGACCCCAAAAGATGAATATGGTATGTACTCACTCATTTGTGGACTCTAGCCTTAAACTAAGGGCATTAAACTTATAGTTCACAAGCCCAGAGAAGCCAAATAACAAGGTGAACCCAAAGAAAAGCATATATAGATCCTCCTGGAAACTGGAAGCAAACCAGAATGTTGTGAGCATGGGGTTGGGGTGAGGTTGGAGGAAGAGGAGAGGGGGAGAAGGAAGGGAGAAGGGAAGGACTGGCAACAGCTTGGGAGAGTGGGAGGGTGGAGACGGAAAAAGGGCACACATAGGAACAGCGAAGAAGATAAGCTGATAATTATCTCGAAAATCACCATAGAATCTCCCTCAGGCGACAGATGCGACAGATGGAGATAGAGACAGAGAAGCTCATCAGAGCAACGGACTGAGCTCCTAAGGTCCAGTTGAAGAGCAGAAGGAGGGAGAAGACGAGAAAGGAAGTCAGGACTGCGAGGGGTTGGTCCATCAACTGAGGCAGTGTGCCTGTTCTAATGGGAGCTCACCAAATCCAGCTGGACCTGGTCTGAATAAGCATGTAATCAAACCGGTCTCTGATTGTGGCTGACAATGGGGGCTGACTGAGAAGCCATTGATAAAGGCACTGGCACTTTTTTTATGGCATGTTCTGGATTTTTGGGACCCTAGTCTATATGGATGTACAGCTCCCTAGGTCTGGATGTAGGAAGGCCTTGGACTTCCCACAGGGCAGGGGTTCCCTGCCCTCTCTCAAGCAGAGAGGGAGAGGAAGGAGGGGTTATGGGGGAGCGGGAGGGGATTGGGAGGAGGGAAAGAAGTGTAAATATTTGAATGGAAAATAAATATATAAATAATAAATAAATAAATGTCTGTATTCTGTCAATCATGTTATAAATAAATGCTGATTGGCCAGGCAGCAAATAAAGGGGGGGAAACCAGACAGGAAGTAAAAATGATATAATGAGAACAGGAGAATTCTGGGAAGGAGGAAG
This sequence comes from Microtus pennsylvanicus, assembly GCF_037038515.1. NCBI lineage: Eukaryota > Metazoa > Chordata > Mammalia > Rodentia > Cricetidae > Microtus > Microtus pennsylvanicus. The sequence continues at coordinate 40,601,428 of NC_134588.1, read as the reverse complement.
TTGATTCCTCCCACTCCTGCCCAGATCACTGAAGCAGCAGGATGTGAGCTGCCCCACTGAAAAAAGGTACTGAACCACATGGCTAACATAGATCAGAAAAATGGGTTAATCAAGATGTGAGAGTCACCCAGTGAGAGGCTAGAGCTAATGGGCCAATCAGCTTTATAACTTATAGAGATCTATGGGTGATTTTCTCTGGGACTAAACAGCTGGGGGGCCGGGCTGGACAAAACCCCAACAACAAACAAACAAGCCAGCCCCCTCATGTTACATAAAAACAAAATAAAACAAAAAGGAGCCGAGTATCTGAAGTCCTCTTCTGATATGCATTTGATGAATATCAACCATGAAGGCAAAACACCCCCACACATAATGGGTGATAATATCAAAAATACAAAAAGAACATTTTAATCCATTCCCCACTAAACTTAAAAGTTCTAAATTAAAAAAATATTCAGGCATATTAATCTTGGGGATATATTTGATTTAAATGCCTGTATGCGAAAGAGATACTTGTATAGCCATGCTTATTGCACATCCATTAAAATGAGCAAGGCAAAAAAAGACAAAAGTATATGGTATGTATGTAAAAATGGAGCATTTAGTCATGAAACTGAATGGAATTCTGTCATTTTTAGGAAAACTTTAACATATTTGACCTGTAGAGGGGAAGCAGTAATAAAGTAGGAAGAACTGGGTGTGAGAAGAGAGAGAGGGAGAGAAAGGAGGTATGGAGGGAAAGAGGCATGGTATATATAAAACCAACTCTTTGTATTATTGGTATTTGTTAATAATTAACAACATAACAATGATGTTTCTTACATAAAAGAATTCCTGATAATTTTATTTAATAAGGTTTTAATACTATATCTTATGTATTTTTTCTGCTGGGATTTTTTTTGTCAGTGTTGAAAAGTGTTTCTGAATTTTGTATGTTGATATTTAATCTTGAAATTATATTAAATATATTGATTTCTGAGAGAGTTTTAGTGGGGTCTTTAGAATTGCCAATGTATAAGATCTTGTTATCTTCAATCAAGGTGAACTTCATTTTCCATTCCAATTTTGGGTGATTTATTTGTCTCCTCTGCTTGGTTTCTTTGGCTGAGATTTCCAGTCCCATGCTGAATGGCAGAGTCAAGACTTTCCTGTCTGGCCTTGCTCCAGACTCAAGAAAGACTTCCAAGTTTTTACCATCCAGTAGAACATCTGTTGTGGGATTTTAATTTTGAGGGTTTATGCTGCTTTATTGTGATTTATACTCTCTTTCTTGAGAAAGTTTTATACTAAAAAAGATTTAAATTTCATCAAATATTTTGTAGTGCCTGTTAAATTATTATGTTGCTGTATTGAGTTGTTAATGTGATATATTATTTATTTACTTAAGTTACACTTTCTTTGAGTAAACTTCACTTGATTTTGTTCTTGAGTTCAGGTTGTGAATATTGACTGAGGATAACTGCATGAATATTCACTGTGTTCATATTGGGTATTGTTTCATAATGTTTTCTTCTTTATTTGTTTCTGTTTTCCTTGTCTAGATATAGCCTCATGATAATTTTGATGAGGAAAAAATGACTCGTATATATACCATCTTCTTAAATGTATTTTAATGTTTGAAAATCCCTTTTTATGTTTTTCTTTTTGATTCATTAACATGGTGTTCTTCTATGTAGCTTTGGCTTCTTCAAACTTGCTCTGTAGATCAGGCTGGTCTTGAACTCAGAAAAATGTTAGCCTCTGCCTCCCAAGTGCAGTAATTAAGGGTGTGTGCCATAAGTGTCTGCCAAGAAGTATAATTATTTGTAGTTTAAATTTTAAGAAGTATATTGAAATATTTACTTTCAAGTATGAGCCTTATAAGATTTCCTGTTTATTCACTACACATTATTTTTAAAGTATTTATTTTTTGAATAGATATTTTACTTATATCATTCTCTTTCTGATTTAAAATTCTCACTTCTATTCACCTTGTTCTCTTCCAAATTCATGGTCTCATTTTTACATGATTGTTAACGTATAATTTCATGTAGGCATTTAATGCTGTGTGTTTCATGTAGAACTTCTAGCATACTTCTTAAAACTCATATAGGTTAATATTTCTTAGTTTGACTCAGGATTATTATTTTTTTCTGTTATTTGATTTGGGATTTCCATCTGTATGCAATGAATATGATTTTTTTATTGCCATTGGTTAATAAAGAAACTTCTTTCAGACAACAGGTTAACATAATATAGCCTTGCTCGAAAAAATATATAGAGAGAGTAGAATCTTACCAGTAGGCCATGATCCACGTGGTAAAATACAAAATAAAAGAAATAGGTTAATTGAGATGTAAGAGCCAGCTGGAAAATTGCCTAAGCTATTGGCCAAACAGTATTGCAATTAATATAGCTTCTGTAACTATCAGGAAACAAACAAGCAGTCTCTGCCTACAGAATAACATGCTAGTGTAGGGCAAGAATTTCCTATATTCTATAAATGATTTTATATTACTAATTGTAGTAAATAAGTTTTGTTTTACATAATTCAGTTTATAATTTTAATTATAAAGGTAAATTATAAGAAGCTCTATAAAGAAAAATATTGAGGTTTTATTTCTTTAAGTAAAATAGTTTTATTATGCATATTGAGATGAAACTTTTTAAATAATTGAATAATTTGTGTATTCCATAAATAATATAATCATCACCTAATCATCATTAAATATATTGTACTTTCAACAAAATTTTTCTTAGCAGATTGTGTAGAGCTGGTCATATTTTTAGTGTAATATTTTTAAATGTTACAGTAGCTACCAAATATCTTAATAAAAACACAGATAATTACATCTGTCTAAACTAGATTTGCATATGGAAAAGATAATAGAAGCCTTTTCAAATGTTAATACTCAGCTGCATGTAGAAAGGAAGCATGTGTAGAGTACCTCCCTTTAGAACTGTGAAATTTACCACTGAAGTCCAGTGAGGAACAATATTTCCCTGTCTCATTGGTTCTTAATTTTTACTTTGATTCACTTTAGCAACACCTGAAGGCTTGCAAAGTCCCCATGTCAAGAATCCATCTCATACCAATCACATCAAACTTGGTTGAGATGGAAGACACACATTAGTATTTTTAAAGACCTCCCAGAATTTATTATGAGTCAGCTTGAGAAGTGGCATTAGGACTATGATTGACATTAAGAGAGTGAATATGCTCATTGGAGATTTTGTTTAGGTAAAAAAAAAAAATCTCTTAAAGTTATACTTTCAATTTTTAAAATCAATTCTCATAGTAAAATTTAAGTTTTCAATGAGAATAGATACACAGAATAAATAAGTATATCATAACTTAAGTAAATATTTATTTAATTACAAGATAAATATTACTATTATGTATATTAAATGAGAAAATTTATTTGAATATTTAAGAATGTTTGAATGTGCACATTAATAGATTAAAGGAAAAGAGATCATGAGTATGAAATAGCAGGATAAATTGAAAGATAAGATATGAAGAGGAAAGGGAGAAATTATGTAATCATATTATATTCTTAAAAAGTAAAATTGTTATAATCAACCACAAAATTGCTATTTTTCAACTGTCTTAATTTCACTCTGTGATCTATATTCATTAATTACTGTAATAAGATTTGGAAATTTATTTTTAAGATATGAGCTTGAATATTATTAATACCTTACCTGAATTTCAACAGTGAAGAGAAAGTATCAGTATAATTTTAAGCAATAAAGAGCTACCTTATCATTTTCCATAAAAAGTAGCAATTTGTGTTCAAATGTTTTTTGAGGTTATTTATTTATTTATTTATTTTGATTTTTGAGACAGGGTTTCTCTGAAGTTTTTGGTGCCTGTCCTGGAACTAGCTCTTGTAGACCAGGCTGGCCTCGAACTCACAGAGATCCGCCTGCCTCTGCCTCCCGAGTGCATCACCACCACCCGGCTTTTTTTTTTTTTTTTTTTTTTTGGATTCAGGTTATTTTTTAAAGATATATTTTCGGTGAAATTGCGCATATGTGTGTGGAGTTGTGTATAGGTATATGCATATAAGTGCAATACCCATGGAGATCAGGGGCATCCGATCCTCTGTATTTAAGGTTGTTGAGAGTTGTCCTGTATTTTACTTGTGCTGAGAACTAAAATTGAGTCCTCCTAAAGAGCAGCAAGTGATCTTACATAAGAGAAACAAGTAAAAAATTCAGAAAATCATTTTTCTTATTTGTCTTTGTGATTCATATAGAAACTACATCAAGGAATACTGTACAAATGTACCCATCTTATTATTCTCTCAAATATATGGGTTATCTATACTTATAAAAATCATATCAATCTCATTGTTTTGAAATAAGTGGAATACTAAACAATAGATTTCCTCAAAGTTAATTATTTATTAAGCCTGAAACTCAAATTGTTACTGGATTTGGGAAAACCATCATTGCTGTAGACATAGTGTTTCCACAAAACTGGACTTAATCCTAGAATGTCTCTGTGTTCTCAACGTTTAATCTTTGCACAAGTGTCCTAATTATAGATCAACACTTTATTTATAAATCTTCCCTAAAAAAATTTAGAAATTTTAATTCTTTTTCAGACAATTCAAAATAAAAAAAATCTACCAGTATTTGTCTTATTTTATAAACCAATAAAGTATTTCTCAAAGATCTGCTATAACTATCATTAATTTCATTATCAAGAATAGGTTTCTACCTCAAATTTGTTTTTAGAAGATACCAATTTTCAATCAGATATACTCTAAATAGATGAACCACAATTCCATTTTACTATTCATTCAATATTTTTTTCTAGTGTTCACACAGGTCTTAATGGCTTAACAACTTTTGCTTAGGTAAGCTTTTATTATTCATTTTTATTTATTTATTTATTTGGTCACGCAGTAGTTTTAGTCTTAATCATCAAATAGGTCCCTAATGCCACCAAACAGTTGGTTTATGGAGTGATAAAATAAAAATTAAAAAAAAAATTCAAACTCTACCAAAATCAGGAAGAGGCAAAAAGAAAGCAAGGATTCTGCACAGAGTACAAAGTATTCAATATTGTGTGTTTTTTGTTTCTTCCTTTCTCTCTTTCTTTATTTTGACATATTGGTTGTGAATATTTGCTCACACAATTGTGAGCCTATAAATTTCTATTACTCCCAGTCACCAACATAATTTTTCAAACATTGATTGCTGAGAAAATAATTTTAACAAACCTGAAAATTACTAATTCCAACTGACAGATGCTAGATAGAGATTTCTTATTGATTAATATGGCCTCATCAGTAAGACATTGTTGACACCCAGACACTGTTTCCAGAGCAAAAGAAATCTTAATACCTAAACTCATACTATTTTGTTTTGGCAGAATAAATGGGAAGTACTTTATTCTGTGTACTATTGTTAAAATGCTAGACTCAAATAAGCCACTTAAGCACCTGCTTTTATGAAAAATATTGTTTAAACCGATTAATTCTAGAGGAGCCCTGGAGATAGTGGTGGAATTTCCCAATTTAGGATAAACAGCTTCAGTGTGGATTTTTGAAAAGGAACCAGCTGCTAATCTGCAAGTAGTCGTAGCTAAAGTCTGAAGGCCATGAGATTTCTATGTTCGGGAAGAAATGAAAAGCAAGGAACAGATGGCTAGCGTAAATAATTCAAAGGGGCTTCCCAGTCACTTCTTTAGGGAAAAACTGTGTTGAACTATGTTTACAAGGTTACTGGCAACTTTTGGTAAACAATACATTTCTATTTCCTTTTCTTGTTTGCCTTCAACAGTAAATTTAGAAACAATACCTCTACTCTTTTCAGTGCTGGATCTATACAATACCACATCCAGCATGTAAGGAACATGTTTGTACATCATAGGCACACATATAAGGACAGAGAAAAATATTGCTGAGGATAAATGGGCTTTCTTTTATTTCTCAGAAATTTATGGAAACACAAAAAAATAATTGAAGCTTGTTTCCCATAGCATTTATTGCTTGCTATGTCTCTACACAGTTTGTCTCATTTGACGCAGGAACAATATAACTCTGAAATTAGTCTCTTAGTGAAAAAAACAAATAAAGGATACTAGCACAGTGGTTTTGATAATTATTCTGAGTACCTGAATTTTATGATAAAGTTTTTATTTTACCTTCTCTTAGGAAAAATGACACTGATTGTTCATGAGAAACATGAAAATATTTTTTTCCTTCTTTTGGTTTTAAATTTTCCTCTATATGTGTAAAGAGTTTCTTTGAAAACTGATACTGTAGCTCAATGAGACAGAAATTGTCAAAAACGTGCAAAGCCTTGAAATCAATTCCCAGCAGTGAAAAGATATATATTTTTTATGTTTTATTTTTTTTGAGAAAAGGAAAAAAAAGGTCCCCTCTCCTCCCAGCCTCCCATTTCCCTCCCCCTCCTCCCACCCATCTCCCCCTCCCCCCATTCCTCTCCCCCTCCTGATGAGGAGCCAAGGACAATGGCACTGGGTTTTGATCCTACTTCATGTTCTGGCTTGTGGGAGCCTAGCCAGTTTGGATGTTCACCTTCCTAGACATGGACAGAGGGGGAAGGACCTTGGACTTTCCACAGGGCAGGGAACCCTGAATGCTCTTTGGACTGAAGAAAATATTTTTGTTTGCTTCCAATTTCCAGGAGGATCTATATATGTTTTTCTTTGGGTTCACCTTGTTATTTGGCTTCTCTAGGCTTGTGAACTATAGGCCTAATGTCATTTGTTTATGGCTAGAGTCCACTAATGAGTGAGTATATACCATATTCATCCTTTTGGGTCTGGGTTATCTCAGGATAGTGTTTTCTACTTCCATCCATTTGCATGCAAAATTCAAAATGTCATTATTTTTTACTGCTGAGTAGTACTCTAATATGTATATATTCCACACTTTTTTTTATTCATTCTTCCATTGAGGGGCATCTAGGTTGTTTCCAGGTTCTGGCTATTACAAGTAATGCTGCTATGAACTTTGTTGAACAATTGCTTTTGTAGTATGATTGGGCATCTCTTGGGTATATTCCCAAGAGTCGTATTGCTGGATCCTGAGGTAGATTGATTCCCAATTTCCTGATAAACCACCATATTGATTTTCAAAGTGGTTGCACAAGTTTGCATTCCCACCAGCAATAGATGAGTGTTCCCGTTACTCCACATCCTCTCCAGCATAGACTATCATTGGTGTTTTTGATTTTAGCCATTCTGACAGGTATAAGATGGTATCTCAAAATTGTTTTGAGGGAGTGGGAGGGTGGAGATGGAGGAAGGGTGGATATAGGAGCAGGGAAGAAGATATCTATATTAAAAGAGCCATTTTAGGTTTGGCAAGAGACTTGGCTGTAGAGGGGATCCCAAGTGTCCAGAGTGATGTCCCCAGCTAGGTCCTTGGGCAGCAGAGGAGAGGGTGCCTGAACTGGCCTTGCCCCACTATCACACTTATGATTATCTCGATTTATCACCATAGAATCTTCATCCAGGGACGGATGGAGATAGAGACAGAGACCCTCTTCAAAGCAACGGACTGAACTCCCAAGATTAGTTGAAGAGCAGGAGGGAGAAGATGAGCAAGGAAGTCTGGACTGCAAGGCCTTGGTCCACCCACTGAGACAGTGTGCCTGTTCTAATGGGAGCTCTTCAAATGACAGAATGAGCATGCCACCAAGTTGGACTCTCTGAATGTGGCTGACAATGGGGGCTGCCTGAGAAGCCATTGATAAAGGCACTGGGACTTGTTTCTACTGCATGTACTGGCTTTTTGGGACCCTAGTCTATTTGGATGCAAAGCTTCCTAGGCCTGGTGGTAGGGGGGAGGGCCTTAAACTTTCCACAGGGCAGGCTTCCCTGCCCTCTCTTAAGGAGGGAGGGGGAAGGAGGGGGGTGAGTGGGGGAGCTGGGGGGCAATGGGAGGAGGGGAGGAAGTGTAAATTTTTGAATGAAAAAAAAAGAAAGTTCAAGTTCAATAAAGCATTATGTAATATAAAAAAGAAAAATATTTTCATGTAACAAATAGTTATGTGGATACATATTACATATACATATACATGTCTGTATTCCCTGAAGTCTGCACATGCTTATTATACAAGTATCCCTCCCCTTAGCTAACTAATGTCCACTTCACTGTTTTTACTCCTTTTATGAAAACATGCCAAGCAATTTCTCAGCTATATAATTTTCACTATATTTTCCTTACAGCAATCCCCTTTTCTGTCATTTTCCTTACCAATAATTTTCAAAGAATTTGTCTCTTCCCTTTTATTCTATTTAATTATTTGTAAAGTCTTAGCAGCAGCCAAGACTCACTTGATTTGATAGTTTCTGACAGAGGGGACATTTGGCATGTTATCACTGCTAAAGTGTTTTAAGTATCAACTTTCTGAAAGACTGATAGAGGCTTTCATATCCCATTGACAACTCTGATTTATGAAATTTTTATTAATCAAACTTGTTCTTTGACAATTTCCTTCATGTATTGTTATTACCATCACACCCTATTCTTGTTGACATTCCCTCATCTCTTCTCATCCCTTTACCAGATGTATGTCTTATTAAGATGTGCAATTATTATATTTGCTTTGTTTTCTGACCAGCTAACTTTAACTAAGAACTTCCGTGTGACTATGAGCATAGAATTGTCCTTTGGGACTTCAATATCACCTTTGAAACTAAGAATGTTCAATATTACAGTTCTGTTCTAATATAGTAGTGATTAACAGATTACCCCAGACTGACTTCAAAGTTTCTGTCATGCTTCTAAGAATAATATATTTCGATGTTTCTTTAAGTACCACTGCAAGTTCAGGGTTCCATAAATGACATTTTTAACAGTGTGCCAGATATACCATCAGCAGTGAAAGATAGGTCTAGATCTTTTAGAATCCTATATACCAAAAAAGTAAATAAGAATTGCTGCATTTTTTCAATGGGAAACTTAGTGAATTTTCTGGATATTTATTTCATTTCCCATTTTCTGGGACTGTAAAACTGTAGTGTTCAATATTCCTTTAAAATATTTAACAACATGTTTGAATTTCAAAGTAAACAATTTCAACAGTTCCTTGAGTGATAATTCCACCATGGAAACACAGGTGAAGATGCTGATTTGAAGCAAGTAAAAAGATGTCATGACTAAATGCATTAATGGCTGTGTTGGTAATTGTTTATGTGTACAGCAGGCAGTATTATCTAACAATTTCTTTATGTTATGTCATAGAGAAGTGAAATCTTCTTAAACTCCTTTTGAATTTTTGAGAATATGGATCTTAGAGATAGATGGAGACCATTTTAAAAGTGATCATCCATGAGAAGAACGTAAGTAAAAACTGGGAAAGCTATGAGCACATATTACTTAAATGACTCATGCACACTAGCATGGGTAAAATAGACAGTATGTGGACACACTTTATAATAAACAGAACTACAGGATTTATAATTTTTACATAAGACTCACTGTTATCAGATTTCATATATCACTCCATTATTCATAAGCATCTAGTGCATTGAAGAATTACTCTGAAATGATACCTAGCTACCACAGATCCAAGTTGAAGAGACCATTCTTCCAGTGGAGGTCAATGTCAAATTCCTGGATGGTGTATCTATTCCATCTTTATAAATATGTAAAATAAAAATATTATTTTTCTCTTAGGCTGAGTGGAGTAGATAAAATTCTGAGGATGATGGTATTTGCTTGTCAAAAAATCAGTGACTGAGGGAAAAGTGAAATTCAAAGTAAAGAAAGAAGACAGAGCTAAAGAAAAAAGACAAATTAAATTCTTCAATCCTGTAAAATTCACTTCTTCCTGTAGCATAATTTCACACAATGCAAAACATCTAAAACTCTGCCCAGATAATACATATATATATTATTTCAAAAAGAAAGAAAAATCTAAACTTCTCACACTGCCACGTGACAATCTGTAATTGTCAGCCTCAAATGTGTATCCGAAAAAGCTCAATGACCAATTGTCACACAGCCAATGACAGAAGTGTGTCCTTTCCTAAGAGATCCTTAACATTACTCCTCACCAACATACAGAGACTCATCTAGTGTCTTGCACCTCCAGAACCTTCCTTTGTCATTTACAGTGTAAAAATGCAAAAATCTAGCATGCCAGATAGATTCTCAGTTCTGTTCCCAAGTGAAACAGTCCTGAACATTTTATAAGTCAGTTCTGACTATTCCTAATTACATAGGCCCTAAGTGTAAACTTTCCTGGTGTTTGGGCATAGATACTATTAATATTACGTTGAGATGAATTAAAACGTGAAAAAATAAAAAAAATTGAATAAGAAAAATCAAACTCCAAAACCACAGAGAAACCCTGTCTCGAAAAACCAAAAAAAAAAAAAATCACAGAATATATTCAGTTACTGTAATATCTACATCTGTTTTTAACCCATAGAAAGGTCTCACACAGGGGCAGATGGAGAGTTTTGGACTGGTCCTGAAGCATGTAGCATTTTATGAAACATTTGCTTTCCCTTGTGAATCTTATAAAATAAAGTGTGTAGCTAAAACACAGATACAGTTAGCAGATACTAAATACCTATGAAACTTCAACAACAGAAGAAAACATTTAACCAGAAAAGGTAATGTTTACAGACTGCATAGACAGATTCCAGACCTCTTAATAACTCCTCTTGTGTTATTATGATGGCAAACTTAACATGAGCAGCTGCATGTTTACAAGCTATTTTGTTACACAATTTATCTATGGGAAGCATGAGTTCCACATTAACTGAAATCCCTTCTTCTCCTATTCTTTATTGCCAGGATTCCTGTACAATTCAAGCCAAGCTTATAATCAGTCCTTTAAAGCAATCATTGTGAGACACGTCTAGACTAATGTGAGTTACACTATAGTTGTCTAATTAGGTGGGAATGTAGTTCTTTAAAATATTGAATAATGTGGTAGCCATTAAAATCTGTGTTTAATTTTTTAAAAGAATGACTGAAGAATATGGGAAGAAAGAGAATAAATAACATTTTTAAAGGCCATGAATTACAAATAGATTTTGCTTTTCAAGAAGAAATATATTTCTTGTAACTCTAACGGAATAGATGCCTCTAAAGCCTTCTTGCCTCTCGGGAAGGATTTTCACATCCCAGAATGTTATTATCAAAGCTGGCTATGAATTGTAAAATGTTGAGAAGTTCAAGCATTGTTTTAAAGATTGTTGAACAGATGTAGCTTCCCTTAGGAGATTTGCTTGATGGTAAATACGTTATATTTCATCCACAGTATAAGAATGAATATAACAGAAAGAAGATAAGAGGAGATAAAGAAGACAAAGATCAGGCTTAAAGCATGTTAGCATTTTGATGTGGATGTTCTTATTGCAGAATTTTAAATAAACAAGCTGTTAATACTTTTCACCAATAAAACAATATCCCATCAAAAATATCACAGAATAGTGGGGATTTACATTTCTGATATCTATTGATTTTTGAATATTATGTTCCCTAATTATAAATTATATTAAATGATAAAGATTGTGGTTTATTTTAAATGAATAAAATGCTCAGCTAGAGTCATGTAATTGTAAAATTCTCACAGGTTTAGAAATTATTTAATGTACATTTTTGTAAACAAGAAAAATGAATTTCACCTTAGTAAAAGATAACTGAGTACAGATTATCTACTGGTGCTAACCTTACTAAAAATATTACAATATTTGCAGATTTTTTCCTTTCTAAGTAGCATCATTTGTATTTAGATTATTGTTAGAAAATTCTAAGAAGAAAATTGTAATTCAGACATTTGAAATCAGATATGGAGAGAAAAGTCATTTAACAAGGAATAATTCAGTTTATTTAGGAAACATACTCTAGAAATACAAATTTTGCAACACAAACCCTTTAAAATCTTTAAAATGTATAAACAAAATGAGTTATGTTTTGTTAACTGTACTTAAAGCAGTAATAAATTAATTGAAAATGTAGAAATGTAAAACTAGGATGAGGATTTAAGGAAAATAATTGTAATAGTATGTAGTCTTTGAAGAGGCAGCCTTGAGAGAGAGCAAGAAAAACTTAATCATCTGAGTGGGCTTACTAGATCAAGTTTGCAAGTTTGTTTTGGAGACATTCAAATATTGTGTAGTTAGTACAGACGTCTAAATCACTTTTGTAGCATTGAAAGGTGAAATCACAAGAAAATTTGAGTCTGAAATAATTCTCTCAAATGTATGCAATATTTAGTCATTGCAGTTTAAGCATAGACTGATTCAATTTGGCTGTTTCTTCTCTTTGAGACTGATCATCTAAGTTTGATGAATCAAATAATAAATTGGGAAATATGATTGATTTCATGAATTGTTCCCTTATCTTTGAGGTGTATTCATTTAACATAATAAAGTTTTTCTCTATTCACTATATCACATACTTTAAAAAAAACAGTTTCTGGACCCTGAATCCATTATATTTTGAGATTTGACTACCATGAAATAGAGTCATTAATAGTTTAAAAATTATTTGAAACAGAGTAGTCTAAGAAGGTGGAAGATCAAACTTACAAGACTTATATGCAAGAACAATAGACTCATATACATGTAGTTAAGCCTTCTCTGTGAAGAAGATTGTCTGCCAGTCCCTAAAGAAGACTCAGATTAGTGGACAGAAATTAAAAGTTCACACATTTCTGAACAAAAATAAGTTGTTATCATAGGAGAGAGAACATATTAAGTAAGTAATGTCTTTCTTTTTAGACAGGTTCAAAGTCAAAATCTTTAGCTTTGTAATGTGCTGAGTTCTCATTCACTGGGACAGAATGTGTACCACCAACTCTAAGCTTAAAGATATAGAGGATTCTTCATCAGGTAGGTTTGACAAGCTGGTGACCAGCAGTCTTATCTGTTTTAAGAGTTGAGACATAACTTCATGCTTCAATGATGTTAGCGAAAATTTGTCTTTTTTATTCTGTGATGCCTTGTGTAGCCAGGGTGACAAATCTATTCAACCTTTGTAGGACAATACTTGAACCTAGTTCATATAACACAGCTTCCTGAAATCTGAACAGAACACCACACATTTGTTTTGCTGCCAATTAACTTCAAGATTCTTCCACTAACACTTTGTCAAGTCTTTCAGCATAGCACTAACTTTGCCAGCACAGGGGTTATTTCTTCTTTAAAGGTAGCTGTTAAGATCTTGCTAGCAAGATAACAGAAACCAAATGGGATGTGCAGTGACAGACCATTTAGCTGTGTGGCATCTGCTAGGTGTTTGATATATAGATGTCACTGAATGAGAATATAACAGTGTTGTTCAAACCAAATGAAAATATATCTTACAAGTAGGAAAATTCTGCAAGTCATATTATGCTGTTCCACAATTTTATAATTACTGATGAATATAAGATTTTGAATTGTGGCTGCATGTGGCTGCAGAAGAAACACTGATATTTTACAAGCCAAGGTATTATGACACTAATGTATTGAAAACATCACTATTCAAATGGCATTATGCAGACTGTACAGGCTATACTCTGTATACTCTGTATACTATGAATATGTTTTACTACCATTGGTTAAAAAATAAGCCACTGCAGCCAATAGCAGAGAAGAATACACCAGACTGGGAGAGCTATAAAGAGAGAGTAAGTGGAGCCAGAGGGCCATCATGAAGCTTTAAATAGAGAAAGACACCAGAACACAACCTTCAGGGAAAACCACAGTTTTGTGGCAATACACAAATTAATAGAAATGGGTTAATTTAAGATGTAAATGTTAGTTAATAATAAACCTGAGCTAATAGGCTTAACAGTGTTGTAATTAATATAGTTTCTGTGTGATTATTTGTGGCTAGGCCGCCAGGAAATGAAATAACAGTCTCCTTTTACAATTCAGAATTGTATATGTGTGTAAGTATATATATATAGTCAAGCAGTGTAAAGGTCCACAAATTTGAAGATTTGAAGTAGAACAGTGAATAATATGAAAGAATTGAAGGAAGAAAAAGCACAGTTTTAATTGTATTAAAATCTCAAAAAACTACTGGTTTTAAAACTATACATAGACCATATATATATTAAAAACTACAAAATATTAACAATTACTGAACATATCATGGCAAATTTCAGCTCACTTGTGGTAACTGTATAACCCATTTTATCTCTAATGACTTTTGTTACTTTATAAAAAAATTAGAAGATGAAATGCTATTTTACTGCCAGTATTTAATAAAACCACAAATACCACAAATTGCTAATCAACTGCACATTTCATGCATAAAGTAAATTAACATTTTTATATTATTGCAAACATTTTTCATTGCGTTAACATAATTATTTTTAACCTTAGCAGTGTCATGGTTGCTACTATGTTTTGATATAGTTTATGCTCCTGGGATCAAATCAGCAGCCTCTCATTTGATCAGTAAGGGCTGCTTGTAATTAGCATTAGTCTTTGTAATAAAATGCAGAAAAGAGACACCTGAAGTTACTGAGGATTTATGAGGTTTATGGTTTCAGAAACTTTTGTCAACAATCATAATTGCCTCTAGTCCCATATGTGATGAAGTGATCATGTGTTGGAGGAAAGTGCTCATACATGACTTCTTGTAGCAGAAGAAGCAGATGGGACACATTGAAATAATCACCCATAAAGCACTAAATTCTATAACCTAATTCCTCCAACAAGGTAAACCTATCCAGTGTCAACTATGTTCCAAATACACAATCGGAATTCTAATCTATCAATATGTGAATTATTATATTAGATCCAATCAAGTCAATTATGCAACCATCTTGTAAAACAACTCAAAACACAATTTTTTTTTGGTAGGGGAACATCTATAGCCACAAATTAATTTGTACTACAAAAATCCATTATATAAAGTATTGCATATAGATATAAAATGAATAATACTTGCTCTTGACATTGTGTTATATAACAGTGGTATTGTTTAGTTTGGGCCAATTTTTGGGCTCAGCACTTATTAAAATGTGAAAAACTGCTTGTGATTAAATATGTTCATAGCTTTCTTAACTGTAATATTTTTAAATGTACAATATTAGAAAGAATTATTTTAAAGCAAAATGTGTTTGAGGCATGGAGGCACAAACCTGAAATTCCCAGCACTTGGGAGGTGAAATCAGGAGGGCCAGGAGTTTAATAATCTCTTTGGCCTTACACAAGTATTAAGACAGCTTGGGCTTCAGCCTCATTTCAAACAACAGCAATAGCAGAAAAAGAATAAGAAGAGTAAGTTCTGAAATATTCCTTATACTTTGCTCTCTGTCATAATCTAGCCTAATATTAGCCACGATTTATAAGGCAATTTGGAAAATGTAGTGACCATTTAACATTACTCCTTACTAGAAAAAGTCCAATATAAAGGTCACTAAATGATAGTTTTCATTGTTGCAAAATTTACAAATATCAAGCTTATCTTTTTACATCTATTGACAAGTAATGTTTTATGTCCTTATGTTCATATCAGCATGAATTAAACTTTGCTGAAACAATGAATATTGCTAAAATACTTCTAGATTTCACAGAAAAATTCCGAGTTTTAGCTCTCATCATGGAGCCAGCTACAGATAGTAGACGACTAGCCTTTCTATTGTTCTACTTTAGTAACACAGGCAGTTCGTCTTCACTTTCTGGTACGTCATCAGTTGTTTTGACTATAACCTAAACCTAGCCACAATCATTCTTCTCCAGGCTTTCTTAGTTCAGCAATCCACACAGTTTCTATTCACAATCCAATTACTAAAAATGTCCCATGGTCAAACAACCTTAAGATGCTATGTGATCAATTACCAATGGCTATGTGTTATATATTTATTTGGTGAAGAGCATAAATTAAAACTTCATGTATCATACAAATTTCTTTCAGCAAGTTTAATATTATTTTTCCTATATATCTTTGCAGTTCTCAGGATTCAACCTCATTATACTAAGCAAGTACAATACCAATTAAATATATCTCCAGCTCATTTTTGTAAATTATAAGTATTTATTTTGAAAGCTATAATTTTTAGATATAAAATGCCACTCATGATGACTCAATATTTGACAATATTCTCTTACTAATGTGCATGTATGCAAAAAAATTTGAAACTCTATGAAATGATGTTTTGTAATGGAATAATAAGCAAGGCCATTCACATAGATGCAATTCAGTTAATTACACAGCTATAAAAATATCTTACTTATGTATATTAGCAGAATGATTAATTTAAGAATATCTTTCCATGACAATTTTATTAATAAAAGTGTTAATATCTGTTCTTACTTCAAATGCATGTGTGTGTTTGCATGTGTGTGTTTGCATGTGTGTTTGTAAAAAACTCCAGGGAAAAAAGAATATTTTTTTTTTTTTTGAAAATAAGCAAAAATGGTTTCCCGGTGTAAAAAAAAGAACATTGTGCAAAAATGTATTTATAAAAGAATATATTAGAAAATTTATAAAGTGCCACACACAGTGCAGGGGAAGACTTTAATAAAGCCCACATAGCAATTATGAGGTTATTATGGAAGCAACAAATTCACTGAGGGCTGATAAACTTAGAGTTTCAAAAAGGCTAGAATTAAAATGAATACCCATATAAGAAGTAACAAAATTATAGGTGAGATCATTATATATACTTTCATAAATCTGACTACTGAGTCACAAATGATATGTTTTTGAACACACAGTTTTATTTGTTGATCTTTCCATAGTCTTTGCCAATCAAAACAGCAAGATAACATTTAAAGAGGTCACTGTTTATCTTGTTTATGTAACACTAAGTATAATACTTGAATTCTTTGTTTCTTGATAAAACATGTGTTCCAGTAAATTAAGACTTGCAGACAGATTGAAATAACTTATAAACTGATATCAATTCTATAAAGAGATATTTTCTCATGATATAGAATTTAAAACCAATGAGAAAGAAAATCATATCTATGTTTTCTGATGTATCTATATGTTCTACTATCTTATTCCGAGTAGTAATTCAATACAGTTGATCATGCTTTAATTTTCATTGAAACAATAAATTACACAAAACCAAAATAAAAAAGGTAACCATTTAAACTACATATATGACATTCAAAACCATCTAGAGAATACTTATGCTCTTTAAAAAGCCTTTCTACATGTGATAATTGTCTTTCTGGGTCTGGGTTATCACATATACTTACTCATAAATGGATTTTAAACATAAACCAAAGAAAACCAGCCCACAAATCACAATCCCAGATAATCTAGACAACAATGAGGACCCTAAGAGACATACATAGATCTAATCTACATAGTAGCAGAAAAAGACAAGATCTCTTGAGTAAATTGTGAGCATGGGGACACTGGGAGAGGGTTGAATGGGAGTCGAGAGACAGGGAGAGGAACAGAGAAAAATGTAGAACTTAATAAAAATCAATAAAAAAATTTTCTACAGTACAAATATTGAAAATCATGTTTGACAGTTATTGTGAGATTCTCATAAAAAATAGATCATAGCAAAAGCACAAGAAACATTTGGCCACACATATGCATTATGCCTGCATTTTACTATCTCTTCAACAGACAATATATATTTTGATCTATAAAGGTTTTGTTCTTTATAGTACACTATACATGGTTCTGTATAATGACACAAAAAATATGTTTTTTTGCCCCACAGAACCACCAAACCCTTCTCCTTTTCAATCTCTTGGAAGGCTAACACAGTTTCAACCGGGAATGGAAGATATCTGGGCCAACTGGAACAGGTAAGAGGTGTTTGGCAGTAAGATTCAATCTCCTAAACAAGCATCATTGCATAAAACACCTGCTTGGCACTGTATAGACATTTTACTTCAGATTCAACTAAAATTAATTGAAGTACAAAATAAAATTTGTTAATGTCAAAGTTGTTATTCATAATATATTAAATACTATACAGTTAAATGCCATCAGTGTGAAAACAATAATCAACCAAACAAAATAGCTTGGAAACCAGTTGTTTTTTCTTCTGTCTTTCTTGGAACTGCAAACAGCATTTTGTGCAGATATTATCTAAAAATTAGTGTAGAGCCAAAGAGAAAATCACAATATGTTAAAAATATATTTTTTAGTCCAAACTATATTGCAGTTTGGAATTTTAAAACAAGGCTTATTTTCTTGTCCCAACTCTAATTTAGCATCTTTTTTAAGGGATTATGTGATAAACACAAGCAAGTAATTGCTACAATGATGTAACTCACAAGAAAGCAACATTGTTTTATGGTAATTTAATGAGTATAGTAATTTCTTTATAGATCATCAGTCTAAATAAAGTTACCATACAATAACTGAAACTGCTGAAATTTTAAAAGAACAGTGATGTGCTAACGTCCATGTGGCATATTTTTGTCAATAATTCTATAATTTTTCTGTAATTCTGAAGTTCAACAAAGAGAACTAAAGACAGAAAAAGGGAGAAATCAGACAGAAGTAGCCACTGTAATAATTCACGTCTAGAATTTTTTTAAAAATGTACCCTGATTAACATTTAAAATAGAAATGCAAATAGTATACAGATCGATTCATTAAATAGGAGTTGTACTCTGTGCAAAATGCCTATAAAGTTTAAAAGGTTAATAAAAAGTGTTCCCAAATGCTTTTCTGGGAAGAGTACTACATAAACTGTACTCACAAAAATTTTCCAATTCTCACCATAGATTTGGCAAATGACATTACTGGGACAGGAAAATTATCCTGATGTTAGAGTTCCACAGCAAACACTAGACAATACAGGTCTCGTCAGAAGAGGACAGACCTAAAAGGAGATTCTTATTTGCTGACTGAAGTCCTCAGCAAATACTACCATTGGGATTTCAGGACTGGCCCTCATTGACTTGTTGTATGTCTTGCTAGTTTCTTCTGAATGGGAGTGTTTCATGCATTTGATTAGTCAATATGCTGTATGTCAGTGTGGAAAACTACATGTTGGTTACTGTCATGGTATCTGGGCTTGGTGATGAGGATGTCATGCCTTTCATTACTTTGAATCCTGCATAGATGTTAATTTTGTTCTGTTTCTTGTACGCTAAGAATTTAATTTGTTTTACTTGTAGGAATAGAGTTCAGTGAATACATGATAATAAAATTGCATACTATTGAACACATTAAAACTTTAAAGTATATTCAGACATTCTTTCAAGAAAATAAATTAAGGAAGCTTAATTTAGTTTATCCAATGGATTTTTACCAATTGTATTATGTGTAATTTTATAGATAAGGCTGTAATAACAGATGGAATTAGCTTGCTTTTATTCCCCATTTGGAAGGGTGATTTTTTTCCCACATAGATTATATTCTTGTAGTATGGTCTTGGAATAGAAAATAGAATGAAACTCACAATGATTTACAGGAGAAGAAAGAAATATCAATGTTCAAAATGAAATGTATATTTATGAAGGAAAGAAACTTCAGTGCTCTGTGTCAAACATATCAAAACTTTATTTGCACCTGATCTGCAAACCTTTTGTTTTTGAATCCAAGATTATCTGGATTTTAAACATGTGCAAACACCACTACACCTAGCTTCTTCATTAGTTATTTTCTTTTAATCCTCTAGTTTTTTCTGTTGTTAAAGTCTTTTATGAATTCATGACTTTATAGCTGACCTGAACAACAAATCACTTCAAACTGACTCAACCCTGAAGAAAGTTTATCAGTTCATGTCTCCAGATTTCTACATGCAAATATCAATGAGAAGTAATTCTGCATTCACTAATGTAGCTAAAGAAGCCATTATTTAATATCGCTTGTCTTAAGAAATTTATTTTTCACCAGGAGGTGGTAGTAGAGACTTTAGTCCTAGGACTCCAGAGGAAGAGGTTAGTTTTCACTGTCTCAGTGTTGTTCTTGTTGCTTTGTTCTTGTGTTTCTGTTGGGGGCTGGCTTTTGTAGCTCAGGCTGTCATCAAACTTGCTATGAGCCCAGAATGACCTTGGATCCCTGTTTTTCCTTCTTTTACTTCCCAATTAGAAGGATTATAAGTCTGTACCACACCTGCTTTTTATATTATGTGACTCAAACTCAAATCATCCTCATTCCATCAAAGCATTCTATCACCCTAATACTATTCTCAGTCATTAGTCTTTTTTTTTCACATCTGCTAATAAAACTTATGTTAATCCTTGACACAATTTGGAGGAAATAAATTTCCTATCATGGAAAATTTTAGGGAACATCATGGAGTTACAAGATACTCAGATTTTCATGTATGTGGAATAATATTTTATCCAGGAATAGGGTGATTTTATAATTAGCAGGTGTCAATTGGAATCCATGCTATACATTAGTATATACCATAAACTGGGCAATACTAACGCTGAAAAGTGCATTCTTTGTGAAAACTGTGATGATTTGTCATCATAGAAGAGAATGAATTAGAGTAAGAAAGGTAAATTTTTATGATAGTTATGACTTCTAAAATACCCTTTGAAATCCAAGTGTTTTACTTGTGTATTCTGCTAATCATCAATAGCAGTATTGGGGAAATGAAACTAAGAAGAGTGAATTGATGTGGAATCCCCCTCTGTTAATATGAATATGTCTTATTGCTATTGGTTAATGAAGAAGGTGCTTTTGGCTAATGGCTTACTAGAGTAAAGCCAGTTGGAAAATCTGAACATAGGTGTTGAGAGAGTGCGCAGAGTGAGGGAGATTTCATCTAACTGCCACAAGAAGCAGATGTCATACGGAAGCACAATCACGTGCTGATACACAGGTTAATAGAAATGGGTTAACTTAAAATGCAAGAGTTAGCTAGAAATCTGCTATATTCATTGACCAAGCAGTGTTTAATTAATATAGTTTCAATAGTTTCAGTGTGATTTTATTTTTGGGTCTGGGCAGCTGGGAAATAAATGATCAGTCTCTGCCAACAAATGGGCACCATTGTGGACAGATATATCCATATAAAACCTGAGAGAGCTTGGAAAGGAATTCTAGACACACTCACACACATATGCACACACACTCACACACACACACACACACACACATTTACACAAAAAGCAAAAACAAACCAAAGTTTAGCCACATTTTCTTTGCCAGATGGGCTCTATTTGCTGGTGGTGACCACGGTCTTCACAGTTTCTTTAAAACACATGCCGCTTCTTTTAGAAATGGCATCTTCCTGGTTCATGCACTTATATGGGATCTGTGAGCAGCATGTTACAAATTGCTTAATGGTGACACAGACTTTGTGACCCTGGATCTGGCATGGAGATAATGGCTCTCAGAGGCATCAAACAGACCTCTGCCATGTTGGACTGGGCAGAGCAAGCATGCAGGATACTTATCATTTCTTTTTAAAGGTGTTCCTGGTTGAAAAAAATAATTACAGATACACATGCAATAAAGACAAATTCAAATGGAAATGTTTTCTAAATGGGTCATAGTGTTGAAGAAAGGTATGTGGGCTTGAGAGAGAAGAAAAAGAATGTAGTAAAATCAAACAAATTCTTTAAAGAGACGGAGTACAGACAGTCATATATTAAAAGAGTAAAGAAAAGTAAGTCACATAAAGATAGAATATACAAAGGTCATGTGTATTATTGAGTTTTCTTTATATTTTTTTATATTTGTTGCTTTGGAATAGAGGTTCTACTTTTGTTTCCACAAAGGATGAGAACCTGTAGGTTCCTTCCAAACTAATGTGGGTTGATCAAACATATCCCCTGAAAATGTCCCGGATGATCCAACATCCATTACAGCTTCAGGACTGCTGACTGAGTTTGACCTATCACACAGGATACCCCTTAAAAATCTGATTAACAATGCCCGCAATCAGCAGGAAGTATTCTGGAGAACTATTCCTAAATTCACAAATATTATTTATAAATGTGTCTTTACATTTAAGGGGGCTATGCTATTGAGATGAATACTTTATATTTGTATGGATCTTGGCCTTTTGATAGAATTTTAAGGTCAATTTTGTTTTTTGACCTTAAGGTCAGTTTTGCCCTTGATTGAGGTATTGTGTTTGTGTAACTAATAAAAATGTAATGTATAATTAAGAAGCACAGATTAATAGATAGTCATCTATAATAGTCAAGCTTGCAGTAATGTTAGTTAGGATATATATATATATATATATATATATATATATATATATATATTCAGTTAGATAGATAATTTTCAAATCTTTCAAAGACCACTATATTATGGAATTTAAAATGTCTTAAGAACTTAGAACTTTTCATGACAATGAGACCCATCTACTCCTGGCAGCACCAATCTACTTCAAGAGGACAATGGATATTGAAGAGGCTTCTCATGGCATTTATTAGCTATTGGGAAGAAACTGCTCTTTCCTGGACTGCTTGATGTTATGCTGTATGTACTGGACATACAGTACCCACAGAAAAATGACTTCTGAACTTGCCTAAAGGTGAGATGGTCCTTCAAGGTTCCTGTTTCATGAAAGAGTCTGCCAGACATTCTGCAGGATACAGAAGAAAGTGACAGACAAACTGTCAATCTATGTGGAACTGTTCTTGACATTTTCTGCTTCATGGAAAAGTCTGCTGGATACTATGGGCCTATAGACTGAAGATTGGATGTCCCAATGTTACAGAAGAACTCTGTGTGACTGTGCAGGCTGCAAGATGTCTCTGTCAGTTCTATAGGTTTGGAAGTTGCTTGCAATGCATTTTCTTTTTACTTAGGCAATATTTTATCCTTCTGTTTTCTTTGATGATGTGAATGAATAGATAGTTATAATTGCAGTTTTCCTTACATATGATAAAAGATAAAGTAGATGCAAATATTGTATCTATAACTCTTGCTTGATAACTGTTTGTTGTATATTATTGTATTATGTTAATGTTAAAACTTTCCTTTTTATTTAGATAGAAAATGGGAGGTGATGTGAAATTCTTCTCTGTATGCTATAAATATTATTTAAGGCCATTGGTTAATAAAAAAGATGCTTTCAACCAACGACTTAACAGAGTAAAGCCAGGCAGAGAATCTGAACAGAGATGTAGAGAGAGAGTAGGCAGGGTCAGAGAGATGCCATGTAGCTGTCACAGACCACAAGTGCTGAACAGAACTTTGCCACTGGGCTACAATCAAGAGTTGATATACAGATTGATAGAAATGGGTTAATTTAAGATGCAAGAGCTAACTAGAAATATGCTAGAGTTATTAGACATGCTGTGTTGCAATTAATATAGTTTCAGTGTGAATTTTGGGGGGTCTGGGTAGCCAGGAAATGAAGAAATGGTTCTGCCAACAATGAATTACTAAAATTATAGATGAAAATACATCAGCTTTTCTGTACTAGAATATTTGATACAGTTCTGTCTTTAGGGAATTTATCACCTTTCAGATCAAATGTTTAAATGTACACACTTTTCAAAAATCACATCTAGACATTTCCTTTCATGAGGTCCTCTCTAACTGACATTCTTGGGACATCAAAAGATAACTTTTCATTTAACAGGATGTGGTCCTGTTGAGGATATTTGTTGACAGCATATCACACCTGAGATTTTGTATATAGCAAGTGATAACACAAGTATTTCTAAGCATCATGTCAAGATATTTATAAATTATTTTCACTATGCATCAAATGAATCTTTTTTCTTTAAGACTTGAGAAACATCCATATAGTCCATAATTGTGTTTCAAATAATTATGTTTCTCATTTATGAATATCCAGTTGATAACTTAAAAAGATAATAAGAAATATTTTATTTGTTTTGGGTTTTTTTGGTATTTTTTGAGCATTTGATAAAATGTTTTATAATTTAAACTTAAGCAAAATTTAGTTATGTATAAAAATCTAAACTATTTGAATTTTCCTTTTAGATTGGGAATTTTGGCCTAAATGTGTGAAAGACCTTGGTTTTCCATTATTGGGCATATAATTGTTACTTTCATATAAATACAAATAGCAGATGTGTAATATTTAGCTATTGCAAATGTGGGAATATATATATAATACTTGGTAATTTTCCTTTTTTTATAGTTCCCTTCATTTTTCATTACACCTTGTGCCTGATGTGCTTGCATGCCAAAAATATTATTATACATGCCTAATTATCTGGAAATATAAAGAACTGACACATTTTATATTTTATACTTAGCATTATAAACTTCTGTGGTTCACTATATGAAATACCCAATGTTGTTATTTTTTTACTCAGAAAGAGTCTTCTAAATTCAAATGAACATTTTCCTGTAATAAAATAGAATGAAAATGTTCTCAGATTTTAGAGTTTGAAAATAATTACATCTATTCCTGAAACTGTCTGACACCTTTGTTTACAGACTATAATAAGTATATTTTAAGACATATATTACAGAACATAATGAACCAAATACATGCATGCTGCCCTAATCTACAGATTGGATTTTACAAGTGACAGTGGTAAACACAGCCAAACACAAGATCATTTACAAATAAGTTATCTTGACCTGATGAGATACACAACTCTTTTTCTTATTTTCTGTGTGGTGACTGCAATTAACAGTTTAAATTGCTGTGCCATGCACCCTGACATACGTCATGCTGCTATTGGTACCTGAAAAAAACACTTCTACTTTAAATAATTATATCCCTAATTAAAGAAATACAAACTTCCGTTTCAGGGAAGATACGTGTTAATTAGTCACATTTGTTACATTTTTCAAGTTAAATCAAATCAGCCATTTAAAATCAAACTACAATGCCTTCCTTATTTTTGTTTGTTTTAATAAAGTGTAAAAGAATTTGAATTTCTGCAACACAGCATTATAGGTTATTATCTCTTGTACTTTTAATATTTTAGGAGAAATTAAACAAAATAATCTACTATCATGCTTTGATAAAAATGCATTTGATTATTTAATTCCATTTTGGTTGAGAAAACAATAATGAGATATACAAGTGCATTTTTTAATGGATGTCTAGGGAATTACTTTTGAGGTAGTTTTTATTACATTTTTTCTCTAGAAATTTCATATGTCAATCTGGAACATTCCCGACATTCTTTCATCCACCTCTTACATACTCCTCTCATCTTATGTACCACCTCCAAGTCTTTTTTTCTCACAATCTTGTCTGTCTGTTTTGTTTTGATTCTGTGTTGTTCGTTTGTTTGTTTTTACCTACTGAGCTTAACCATGGAGGTTTCCATAGCCATAGGATTTGAACTATTTATTTTATTTGTATGGTCACAGATCAGTTCCCAGTTTGAAGATTGGTGAACTGATGTGTGATTATACAAATAAAAACAACACGGTCTCTCCCCCAGAAACCACCAATAGCCTTATAGTTCAGCAGAGTTCAGTTTTAGCCTAGAAAGACCCTCCCTCCATGCAGGCAATCCTCCTGTTATGAGATCATGACTACTTGGACTCTGTCATGACTAGAAAGAATTCTTTTACAGTTCCTCTCCCAGTCTTCTAGCTCTTACACCATGTCAGCACCATTTTAAAATCTTTTTAGACATTATATCCATTTTGACCCTGAATATTGTTTGTGCAACTCCTCCATTACTAGATACTAACATACACTTCACTCATGGTTGCCATATGCCTGTCTTCTTTTGTGTATTCCAACCTCACACATTCCATGCCTGTTTTATTAACCTGTACTTTGGTCTACTAATTATTCCAAAACTGCTTTGGAAACAAAATACTGTTTTCTTAGTTTCTAATAACCCATTTTGATGTTCCTAATCAAATTTTGATTCTAAATATCTGGTAAATATTCTCCTATATTTGTCTTTTGCTCTGCTCTTTATTTCTTTCTGCCACTTTCATGATGACAAGCAGAGAGACCTTAGCTGTTCCTTTCAGGGTTTTGATTATCAATTTTCATTGTCTTCTTCCATCTGTAAAGTACATTTTACCTGGAACACAAAGTGTGTCTTTTCCTGATTTGTTGTGATGTGATAGGACATATGTACATTTCATGATATTAAGATTGACTGTGTCTCTAAACTTCCAGTTCTTCATGATGAAAATCTTGAAACCTCATCATCTACTGTCTAGTATGACAATATTACACAGACCACACCAGAACTTCTAACCAATCCTCAGTATGCCCTCCTTAAGCTTTCTTCTTCTTTTCTCTCACCTGTTCCTTTCCACTCATCAGAATCTTTCTTTAGATTTTACATGTGAGTAAGATAATATAGAAGCTGGTTTTCTGTGTTTTAGTTATTTCTCTAACATAATGATATCCATTTCCACATGTATTGAAAATGACAGAATTTAATTATCTTAATAAAGTGTAGTAGGACTCTGCTATGTTATACTCTTCATTCTTTAATAAGTTGGTGGACATAGGAAGCTTCTATTTCACCTAATTAATTTTTGTATAAACTGAGGTATACTATGTCTATTTAATATGCTAATTATTTATCCTTTGACTATACAATTAGTGCTGACATTTGCAGCTATGTGGAACATCCATTTTTAAGCTTTGAAGGAACTGCCATCTTGCCTTTTGCAATGACAATGCTATTTAATATCGTCACTGTATGCAAAAGTTCACTGCACATGTTGGCAGCTCATATTTTTCCAGATAACATTAGCTATTCTTATTAGGGTGAAATACTTTATTGAGACTTTAGTTTTCATTACCTTTATGATTAGAAAATCTAAATATTGTTAAAAATCTTATTTTTGTCCATTTATATGTCTATTTTGAAAAAAAAAATATGGTTTAGGGCAATTTACAAATGGCCAAGAGACACTTAAGGCCATGTTCAACTTCTTTAGTGATCAGGGAAATGCAAATCACAACAACTTTGAGATACCATCTTACACCTGTCAGAATGGCTAAAATCAAAAACACCAATGATAGCCTTTGCTGGAGAGGATGTGGAGTTAGGGGAACACTCATCCATTGTTGGTGGGAATGCAAACTTGTGCAACTACTTTGGAAAATCATTGTGGTAGTTTCTCAGGAAATTTGGAATCAACCTACCTCAGGATCCAGCAATACCACTCTTGGAAACATACCCAAGAGATGTCCAATCATACTACAAAAGCATTTGTTCAACTATGTTCATAGCAGCATTATCTGTAATAGCCAGAACCTGGAAACAACCTAGATGCTCCACAATAGAAAAATGGAAGAATAAAGAAAACGTGGAATATATACACATTAGAGTACTGCTCAGCGGTAAAAAACAATGACATCTTGAATTTTGCATGCAAGTGGATGGAAATAGAAAACACTATCCTAAGTGAGATAACCCAGAACCAAAAAGATGAATATGGTATGTACTCACTCATTTGCGGACTCTAGCCATAAACCAAGGTCATTAAGGTCACAAGCCCAGAGAAGCCAAATAACAAGGTGAACCCAAAGAAAATTATATATAGATCCTCCTCGAAATTGGAAGCAAACAAGATTGAAGGGCAAAAGCTGTGAGCATGGGGGTAGGGGCAGGGGTGGAGGTGTGTTTGGTGGAAGGAAAGAGTGGTAGAGGGAAGGTAAAAGGGAAGGACTGGCAAGAGCCTGGGGGAGTGGGAGGGTGGAGATGGGGGAAGGGCGGTTATAGGAGCAGGGAAGAAGATATCTACAATAAGGGATCCATTTTAGGGTTGGCAAGAGACTTGGATCTAGAGTGGATCCCAGGTGGCCACGGGATGTCCCTAGCTAGGTCCTTGGACAGCAGAGGAGAGGGTGCCTGAACTGTCCTTGCCCCACCATCACGCTGATGATTATCTCGAATATGATTATCACCATAGATTCTTTGTCCGGCGATGGATTTAGATAGATACAGAGACTCTCATCAGAGCAATGGACTGAGCTCCCAAGGTCGAGTTAAAGAGCAGAAGGAGAGAGAAGATGAGCAAGAAAGTCAGTACCGCGAGGGGTTGGTCCACCAACTGAGGCAGTGTGCCTGTTCTAATGGGAGCTCACCAAATCCAGCTGGATCAGGTCTGAATGAGCATGTAATCAAACCGGTCTCTGACTGTGGCTGACAATGGGGGCTGAGTGAGAAGCCATTGATAAAGGTACTGGGACTTGTTTTCATGGCATTTTCTGGCTTTTTGGGACCCTAGCCTATATGGATGCACAGCTCCCTAGGCCTGGATGTAGGGGGAGGGCCTTGGACTTCCCACAGGGCAGGATTCCAGGCCCTCTCTCAAGCAGGGTGGGAGAGGGAGGAGGAGGTGTGGGGGAGCAGGAGAGAATTGAGGGGAGGGAAGGAAGTGTAAATAATTGAAAGGAAAAATAAAAATTAAAAAAAAATCAATATTTTTTCCACTTTGAGCTTTTAAAATTCCTTAAATCTGAATATTATCTTTTTTCCATATAATTGTCTAATATTTTCTTCATTTCTTTAGGGTATATCTCTAATGTTAATTCCTTCATTTAAACTATAAATATTGCTTGTTTTGTTTTTACCATATTTATGGATATTTGTTTTTAATTTTCTAGCTTTAGGGGTGGTGTTAAAATATTTTTCTATTTAAATCATACCTCCTATGTCATTTTCTAATTTTTTTTGTGTTTTGTTGTTGTTGTTGTTGTTGTTTTTCAAGATAGGGTTTCTCTGTGGCTTTGGAGCCTGTCCTGGAACTAGTTCTGTAGACCAGGCTGGTCTCGAACTCACAGAGATCCGCCTGCCTCTGCCTCCTGAGTGCTGGGATTAAAGGAGTGTGCCACCACCGCCCGGCTTATTTTCTAATATTTTTGTACTCTTATAGTACTTTAAGCATTCAAAACATGAGTAATACTGAGTTTTCAAACTCATGTCTTTTAAAAATTTTGAATATCCACTAAATTAGTTGCAATTAACATGACACTACAGCACTTATAAAGAATAATAAAGTAAGAACAAAACAGGACACACAGAACTAGAAAAGAACAAATCAGACTATCGCAGTTTTGCAGTGGCCATATCATTTATTTATTTATTCATCTATTTACATATTTTTGATATGATGATAAATGTGCACTGTATTTATGCAATTTCCAGTCCATACTCTCCTTCCAACTACCCCTGTGCCTGACCACTCTTTCTGAAATTCAAGACATATTCTTCTCTAATTACTATTATTGAATGCACAAACACACACTATGTATGCACCCATAGAGAATATATATGTCCAACTACAAGGAAAATCTACTTTTAAGCTTCGAATCAACTGCCATCTTGCCTTCCTTGTGTGGCTTTCCAGTTTGCTGGGTGAATTGAGTGTTTTCAACCTGAATGTATGCTGGAGTGCTGACTTCTTGGGCTTTGATAACCAATCAGCATCCTTTTCTTGGAGACGACTATTCTCTCAGCAACCATTAATTGCCTAAAGCTTGTCATCTATTAATGGGACCTTATGAGATTGCTGGAAGGTCAAAAGGTGTTGTCATTGTGTAGGTCTGGTTTAGACAGCCATATTTTTAAGATTTTGTGGCTAAAGTTGTCTGCCATATATAGAACATACACATGCACATACATTCAAGACAAATAAGTACAGAAACCTGAGTAAAGAGAAAGAAGCATACTACTATGGGACCTACAAAGGTACTGGAAGTCTGAAATAAGCAATAAAATACAGAATTAACAAATAGAAAAAATGACCCTGTTGAACAGAATAGAGAGCTTAGAAATACACACTCTCTGTGTGTCTCCCTCTGTCTCTCTGTCTCTCTCTTACTCTCTTTGTCTTCTCTCTCTCTCTCATGTGTGTATGTGTTTCTGTGAGTGTTATGTGAAGCTAATTGGCATCTATGGGTTGTCATCTCTTAATGCTGTGCATTTTGGTCAGTCAAGAAAGTACAAGTAAAATTTTATATCTGTCAAACAAGTTTTAGAAACTATTTTTATCATCAATAATCCACCATTCCATTACTTAACATCCTCTATTTTCAATAACCACTATAATACTGAATTATTTCAAAATCCCTAAATTCAGACTCAGAGTTGTAAACATGCTTTGATTCATACTTCTCCTTCTGAGAGTGCGCCCTACACCATATTTAATTTCAAATCTTCTATTTGCTATTTCAGAAACTCATTGCATAAGATTTAATTTAAATAATACAGACTTTATTAATTTGACTATCAAACCACCAACTTTTATATCTGGATTCAACATAGGAAAATAATATAAAGACTTACTGCCTGCTTTGCATTCTCAGTACAATCACAGTAACCTAACTGGACCATAACATTTATTCAGGTTATTTTCTCAGGAGTAGAAACATTTTCCAGGGCAAGGAAGGCCTCTCTGGTTTGAAATCTGCCAAGAGTTGATAAATATGCCCCAAGGAAACACACTTGCAGAAAATCAGAGTGTTCATTCATCATTTTCTCTAACATTTTCTATCCTTGCTTTTGTTGTTGTCAAGTCTTCTAACATGTCTTTGTTGCTTTTTATATTACATTTCACTATAAGTTGACAAATTATAATTATGATATATAATTTATGGTTAAGATAAACAGAACTACTGTGTAGTAACTAAATCAAACTGAGTACCATATCCATGTACCCTCAGAGCAATTTAAACATTTTTATATCATAAAATTAGGAGTTTTCTCCAGTAATTTTCAATTACACAACATAATGTTATTACTATAGTCAAAACTACAATAATTCTCAAATACATTTTTGTGATTAATGGAAGCTTTATCACAACAAACTATCACTTTGAATTCAATGTCCAGTGTTTGCTTCACCATAATTCTTTTTTTTAATTTATTTATTTATTAAGGATTTCTGCCTCCTCCCCGCAACCGCCTCCCATTTCCCTCCCCATCCCCCGATCAAGTCTCCCTCCCTCATCTGCTTGAAGAGCAATCAGGGTTCCCTGACCTGTGGGAAGCCCAAGGACCGCCCACCTCTATCCAGGTCTCCTAAGGTGAGCATCCAAACTGCCTAGGCTCCCCCAAAGCCAGTACGTGCAGTAGGATCAAAAACCCTCTGCGATTGTTCTTGAGTTCTCAGTATTCCTCATTGTCCTCTATGTTCAGCCAGTCCGGATTTATCCCATGCTTTTTCAGACCCAGGCCAGCTGGCCTTGGTGAGTTCCCGATAATTCTTTATTTTGATAAAAAAAATAAACTTAAATGTATTGGCTCTCTCCAATACTATGTGTTTGTGTGTAATGTCATGCTTTACTTTCCTTGTTTTTTAGTTATGCATAATATATTTTAACTGAATTATACTATTCATTAGTCATTAGATTTTTGTATGGCTTGCTTTAGTATGCATTATCATACATGGTATTTTATATAATGCTTTACTTTGAGGAATATCTTAATTTTGCATGGTGTAATTTTGGCAATTATAAAATGTATATTTCTAAAGCTTATTTACATAATTATGGGCTATGTAGTTACTAAGAAACTGTTTGAAAATACTATTACAGGCCTTCCTAAATATTCAAAAATAATAGAAAATTATTCAACCATTAACATAAAATGGTTTTAAATATGATTATAACAGGTGGTCAATTAAAGTGCATAGACATGATAGTCATGTGAATTTGAAGTCCCACAAAACATGCTGGAAATATTTTACTGACAATTGAAACCCAAGGGCTTCCAGAGATTTGCAGAGAAACATAAAGAGCATCACATGATAATCTGATGTTTGAAATGACAATACATTTTTTATTGTTATTGCACTATACATTTTTTCTTCTCTCCCTACTCTTTCTCTCCTCTTTCTTTCTACCTACTCGCATGTATAAAAAGAGACTTTTTCCCCAACAACCATGACTCCCACACTCCCAATTTACTCAGGAAATCTTTTCTTTTTCTCCTTACTATTTAGATCCATGAATGTCTCTTAGGGGACTCTTTGTTGTCTAGGTTCTCTGAGGTTGTGTTTTTTCTTTGTTTTTTGTCTAAAAGCCTCTTATGAGTGAGTATATATAAGATTTGTCTTTCTGGGTCTGTGTTACATCACTCTTGAGTGATGGTTTTTTTTTTCTAAACCCATCCATTTGCCTGCCAATTTGAAGATGCTTTTATTATTATATTTTTACCAGAGAGTAATATTCCATGGCATAAATGTATCACATTTTATTTATCCATTCTTCAGTATGAGGAATCTAGTTTGTTTACAGGTTCTGACTACTAAAAATAATGTTGCTATGAACATTGCTAACCACATGTCCTGTGCTATGAATGAATTTTCTTTGGGTAAATACTCAAAAGTGATATTGCTAGGTCTTGAGGTAGATTGTTTCCTATTTTCTGAGAAATTCCCTTACAGTATTTCCAAAGCAGCTCTGGAAGTTTGCACTCCTTCCAGTAATGGAGAGGGTTCATCTTACCCCACATTCTCTGTGGCATAAGCTTTCATTGGTGTTTTTGATCTTGGCTCTTCTGATGGGTGTAAGATGGAATCTCAGAGTTGTTTTGATAAATTCTCTGATAATGCAAATCAAGACAATAACATTTTCTTAATAACTGACTAATGCTTCAACCAAAGAGTAGGCTGCACTCCAACGACATCACATAAGCAACACACAAAACACCAGTACCCTTATAAAACACTAAGTGAGCAATAACAAGATCAATATAAATATCTACTTTAAAGATTAAGAAAAACAAATACCTTTCCAACTGGGAAAAGAAGTTCTTTAATCATACTGAGATTATTTAAGTAAAATCTCTATCTTACCTGAATCTTCAAAGTCACTGTTGTAGGCTTTCCATGTTTCCGTTATCCGAAGAAGATTCTCTTCCATGGCTTGAATGTCCATGGAGGGGCAGTTGCATTCTGGAAACCTTGGACCACAGTGGCACCAGCAGTCATTATCTTTGCAGATAAACTCCCCCTCGGAATTACAGGCAATGTAGCTCAGCGCTGCCTGCACAAAACGCTCCTGAAGATAGTCGGGAAGGAGAACTTGAAGCCCTTGAAAGATAAATGAAGTGATCAAGTTTGAAGCACCACAGTGGAGCAAGCACTTGTTTACAACACCGAGTAGAGAAAGTAAATGCTAGTCATTTAAAACACAAGTTTATCACTCTTAAAAACTATCATTAGGAAAATCATCTGTTTGTATAATTCCAATACACTAAGACTACATGAATACAGAATTACAGAATTTAAAGCAATCATTAGTATTTTATACTTTTTATAACAATACTGTGGGTCTTTGTAATTAATTAGAGCATTTAATTATGATTTACAAAACTTACACTAAGCCTACATATTTGAAGACACAGCTCACTGTTTTCTGCCTGCGTCTTGATTTCAAGTCTTCCATTCCATTTTTATACCACCACTCTGCACAAATGGACACTATAATAATGCCTGTTTTTTTACGACTTTAGCAAGGTTGATAGGGCAGATCACAACATAGTACACCAAGAATGCCTGCCCAATATGATTCTATTGTTTAGGAGCAAGCACAAAACTGCATAGAAAGGAGCAGATGGGCTGATATAGTTAATTCACAGTCCATTTCTTTGCTTGTGTAAGCCATCCCTACTGATATAATCCATTATTCTCTTAGATGCCAGCTTGGTAGTCACTAGTTATTTAGGGAAGTGCTATTTGAAATAGACTTTAACAAAGAAATATTTGAAATTCAATAAATTTTAATATTTTTAAATAATATTTAAATTTAATAATTTAATAATTTTTCATTTAATATATTTTGTGAAAAATATAGTTTTATATCCAACATTTTTAAATACATAATAAAGGTGCCTAGATCAGTTGTATCAGAGAAGCATCAGTAGCAACACCAAATGGGAGCAGATGCAGATACACATAGCAAGAAAGCACTTCCTCAAACACTAGGTGGAGTCAGGGGAACCCTGCAGAAGAGAGGGAGAACTGCTTGTAGGATCCAGAAGGGTCAAGGGTACCAAGAGACTATTGCTTACAGAAAATAAGCAAGGTTTATAGGGTCTCAGAGACTGAAGTGACAAACACGGACCTTGGATACGTTTGAGCGAGGTTCTCTGCATGTAGTTTGTGTGGCTTGGTGTTCATGTGGAAATTTTAACAGTGTGCGGAGTGATTGTCCCTGCCTCTTGCATGCTTTTCCTTTCCCCTCCTACTGGCTTGCCATTTCAACCTTGATATGAAGGTTTTTGGCTAGTTTTATTGTTATGACAGGTTCAGTTGATATATCTGGGAGGCCAACTCCTTTCTAAAGAAAAAAAGAGGACTGGATCTTAAGGAGAAGAGATGTGGGGTGACCTGGAAATTGGGGAGAGAGAGAAAACTGCAGTCAGAATGTAATGTATGAGAGGAGAATTGAAAAAATTAAACAAAGCAAAATTAAAAAAAAAACAGTGAAATACTCTAACCAAGTCTCTCATGATGGCACATGGTTGTCTTCTGTGGGATAATCCTTCTGTGTGATGATAATATATATTACTCTCACTAGTTCATAATAAAGACAATGCTAGAATTTGAATTCTAGCAAGGCAAAATTAGGCTAGGAGGGAAAGTTAAATGGAAAATGCAGAAAGGAAGAAGTGTGGAGTCAGGGAGACAGAAGCCAGATGCAAGGGAAGCAAGATGCTAGAGAATAGGTAAAGCCACATGTCATGTGTCAAAATATAGACTAGTAGAAATGGCTTAAAGGTTGTAAGAGCTAGCTAGTAATAATCCTGATCTATAGGTCAAGTATTTTGTAATTAATATAAGCTTCTAAGTGATTATTTGTGATCGGGCTGTCAGGACAAAACAAAAGTTCCACCTCTGCTTAAATTTGTCCCCCAGCAAATTTGTTCCACCCTCTGAAGAGCAGAGGCTGGAAGATGGACGGTAAGAAATTCTAGGTCATCCTAATTTACATAATTGAATGAACCCCATTCTGAGCTATTTGAGATCCAATTTGGAAAAAAAGAAAAATGAAGAAAGGAAGCAAAGAAGGAAGAAATGGAGGAAAGAAGAAAGAAAAAAAGAAAGAAAGAAAGAAAAAAGAAAGAAAGAAAGAAGAAAGGAAGGAAGGAAAAGAGGGAGAGAGGGCTAAAGACAGTGGTTAATAATTAAAATGCTCAATATACATGTCCCCACCAGCAAGCCCCCACATATGCTCACACATTAAGACATATATGTACCAATGTACGCAAGAATGAACGTACATAAAACCATAGACACCATGTGTACATACATATAAAGGAGAAAATCAAGAAAGAAGGAAATAGTAAAAATAATTTATAATATATAGAAAATTGTGTCAACACTAAATAGTACTTTACTTACTAAATTTGACAATATTTGCATTTCTTTTGTAACAAAATCAATCCATTACTTTGTCCTTGATTTTACCTATGAGCCTGAGTTAATGAAAATCAAGTATTAATATTCAGGGAAAAATAAATTTCACAAGTACATTGATAACTGCATTCTTATATTTGTATCTTGACCATCTATTTGCCAGTATGTGTATTCTACACACTTGATTATTTAGAATAATCAATTTTTCAATTTAAATTTAAATAGAAATATTTATTGGATGGTTTATTTAAAATACCATTGCTTGATACACTATGAATGTGAAAATGGTTGACATGACACTCTCCTATCACTATCAGTATAGTTAATAAAAAATTGCTTTGATAAGGTAATAGAATATAAATTAAGAACTACTGTGTATTGAGACTTGTAATTTATGAGACATTGCTAATTGGGTCATTAATTTTATTAGCATTATCAAAGCAACAATACAGTTCACTAAGGACAACATTTGACCATTTATGTGACACATGAATAACTTTAAACATTATGTAGTTAATTTTTCATGTCAAATGATGATCATTGACAAAAATCACACATAAATCAATGAGAGTTTAAATATTTCACATAGTGTTATTTCAGCATGCATGGAATATAGGAAGACTGATCAAGAAAAATAGCTTGGAGTCTGTTCATAAGCTTTCTATATGAGAAAGAAGTCGATATACCACAGCTGAATTTAAAAGATATTTAACCACTTAGAGTACTCTGGTACTATTTTTTTTTTTTTTGGAAGAAGAGTGTATGGAGGAACATGGTACACTTTGGCTCTATGAAACACATCAGATGGCAGCAGCTAATACATATTTGCAAAAAGAAATATTATCAACTGCAAGGAGAGGAAAGCCTGCATTGACACTCCCACCTATCAGCAACGTCTAAAAGACACGCCAATGACTGTAAAGTCAAGAGAGCCACAAGGTTGAAGTCCAGCCATTTAGAACCAACAGCTCTTGAACTTACTGCCTTCTCAAGGAAAAAGAATTCGTGTTTGGTACTATAAACCTATACAGCTACACCATGTCTGAGAGGAGAATCTATTATCTCTGTTTTCCTTGAAAAAAAAAGTATAACTCCAATTATATTCTGAATGTCTATCATTATGACCACAGATAAGTGTAGTTTTCACAATTCTTCAAAGAAACTTGTTTTTGTAGTAGATGGACATGATTAGAAAAAGTCACAACTGGTCAAAATGAAGAGAAATCTGACCTGAGGTACAATGGGAAATTGCAAGAGCCAGATGATCAGGAAGTCTGCTGATAGAGTTTCCTGTTTATGACAGGAAACCTGAACAAATAAAATCTCAACAATAAAGTTGCCTAAAAAAAACCTGAATAGTGTAACATTGGAATGCCAACATGGAAGGAGAAAAACTCAAAAGTCCCCTGAATGAGAAGAGTTAAAATCTGTGGCTATTGAAAGAGAAAGAATCATTCTTCAGCAGAAGCCATCAATTGCTAAATATATAGGCCCAAGCAGTCATCCCTAAACATGTATACATATAGGTAACATTGTATTAACTGAGCAGGTTGTATTTATAGAGTTGCGTACTTATACAAATATATAAAAATAATAATTAATGAAAAGGTCAGCGTGTTTCAAAGGGAGTGATGGGAAAGAGTGGAGCAGAACAATGTGAATATGGTAAGGTAACGACATTTAAAAATATGAAGAAACTAAAATATGAACATAAAAATAAATAAGCATTGGGAACTGCCTGCAAAAGAGCTGAAGAGTTCAAGTGTGGATCAAGTATATATGTATACAAAAATTTGTCCCTGAACTCAGAATTCTATTTCATGATCCCTGAATATTTTGTTTTATTACTGCATATTATTAATTACATTCAAGCTTCATTACCAAAACTATCTAAAAATGTAAATTTTATCAAGAAATTTAAAGTGCATTTTGTAATATATTATTAATGTGGGAGTCCTCTCTGTGTACTGTGATTACCATTAATGAATAAAGAAACTGCCTTGGCCTGTTGACAGAGCAGAACCTAGGTAGGCTGGGAGAACTGAACTGAATGCTGGGAGAAAGAAGAACAGAATCATGGGATGCCAAGGAGCCATGGCCAGAAGTAGACGTGCTGAAACTTTGCTGGTAGGCCATGAACTCATGGTGATATAAAGAGGAACAGAAATGGCTTAAATTAATATAAGAGCTAACCAATAAGAAGCTGGAGCTAATGTGCCAAGAAGTGATTTAGTTAATACAGTTTCTGTGTGATTATTTCAGTTTTGGGTAGCCGGGATAAATAAGCAGGCCCTCCTTGCAACATATTATGAGCTTAATTATATGTTATATTACATAATACATAATTACATAATATAATAACTTTAGAATGAAAATATTTAAACTAGAAATCTTTCCAGTATAATTTCCTTTAAAAACTACTCATGAGTAATTTGAGAAAGTTAAATTTATTATAAATATTATGAATGATTTTCAAAACAATTATAAACTCCTCATTGAATTTCTTTTATGTTTCATTTAGATATTTTTACATAAATATAATTTCCTAGCCTTAATTTTCTTTTGATTATTTTATCTGTTCATTTAGAGTTATTTATTTGATATGTGACACTTACATATTAAATAACAACACTAATGCTCTATTTTATATGTCATATCTGTATGTGTGCATGTGTGTGTACATAAGTATCAACCGTAAACTGCCAATTGTAGGTGCTGGGAACTGTACCTGGGTGCTCTGGAAGTGTAGCAAGTGCTTCTCATTCTGCAGCCCTAATATGTGATATTGCTAACAGTAAATATTTAAAATATTTGAAGTAAATTTACTGTGACTATGGATAATAATCAGTATTTTTTTACAAACACATGTACGTCATGTTAATGTTAAGTTTCATTCTGAAGGTTTTTTTTTTTTTTTTTTGTTGGTGTGCCTTAACAGTGTTTTTTTTTTTAATTAATATCGATGCTTTTGTTGTGGTTTTGTTGTTGAAAAGAATTCACTTTGGAAGTAACTTCTCTTCAACAAGAGTAAAAGTATATAAGATAGCATTCGAAGAAAAACTAACTCTGTACCTGCTTTTTCAAATGACTTATCAGAATTCCAATGACAAAAAACAATCAATTTGAATTTCTTAGAAACATAATGCAAACCAAAAATACTCTTGCCCTTATACCTATAAACAGTACAAACATCTGTCTGTATCCATCTACTAAACTACCTATTTAATGACTTGTGGAAAAGAAAAAAAAATCACCCCCCCCCACAAACACATTACCACATTACTCTCAATGTAGGATTTAATTATTAGTAGTATTACTTAATTTGTGAAGAAAAGTATACTAATAATTTCTTCATCTTTTCTAGACCATTAAGATATTTTAAAATTGATGTATTAACTTTGTCAATAACTTTAAATACCTGGTACATTTACACCATGTTTTTCTTTCTTAGGATTTATTATTATTTTTAATCACAAACAAATATGTATATCTGCATACAGTTATGTGCACAAGAGGTCAGGTGCCAAGAAGCACAGAGTTTCAGAGACTCTGGATCAATAGTTACACAAAGTGATAAGCATGTAAAAACTCAACTCAAGTTCTCTATAAAAGCACCAAGTGCCTTTGGACCATCTCACCAGTGGCAAATGACTTATTTTTCAAAAATATAAAAGGGATGAAAACTGGATAGTATATCATCTAGGCTCATAAATAATTATTAAAATTTTACCTACATACCTTGCAACTGAATTTTATTCTCTGGACTCTGAACCAGAACAGAGCTGACAGAATCTAGGTTGTCATAGTTACTGCAGCCAAGAGGACCCGTCCGGGTTTCTGTCACCTGATAAACAAAACATCAACTTTATTATATAAATCAGACTTTCACAATGTTCGTTCTGTTGAGTATGCTTGTTTCCCACTACAATATTAAGTGTTTGGTCCTAAACATCACTGACAATTCTGAGATGTAAAAGATAGCATCAAGAGGTATGTCAAAGCACAAAGATGAGAAAGAATCATGTCTCCAGCTGATTTTCATCTTTGGAGTCAGGCATAATTCTAATACATATAAAGATCATTTATAGAAAAAATGAAACTAACATATAATCACTCTGTTTCCAAAGAAGTAACAGGGACATACTCCTTAAAGCTGATAGAAAAACATTTGCTTATATAATAATTACTTGTGTTTCCATTTGTAAATCAGTCACTTCCCAAGCCACTCTCTAAAATTGACCATCAGTTTTATTACATGAAATGCAAATATAGACACTTTTATGAGTGCAGCAACTTCCAAACTGTTTACCTTCCATCTGCACAGCAGGCATGATGTGTCCCTGTTCGGTCATCATCTTAATTTTAAGACTTTACTGTTTGCATGGCCTTCTTATACCCAAGTTTTTGAAAAGTTCTCCTTTCTCTATTTGGCAAATTTCTTTTTTAATGCTTCATATTAACCTCATGCATACAGTCACACTAAGAAGGCCTTGGTGTACCGCCATGAACTCTCTTTGTTACTTACTCCCTCTGGATCTGTGGATTGTAGCCTAACTATGCTTTATTTACTACCTAAGGTCCACTTTTGAGTGAGTCCATTAGTGGATGGAGACAAAAGATGAGGGGATTTGGGTGTGGGTGGTGGAATGGGGGAGATGAAGTGATAGGGGTTGATAGTGTGGGAGGCTGCAGCCAGGGTACAAAATAAATAGATAAATAAAAGACATACTGAAAATAAAATTCAAATTCTTTAAAATTTAAAAATAAAATTTCTTTGCTCTTAAACTATAGTTTAGATTAGAATTGTGGAATTTCATATTGTGGACACACATTAATAAAAATCTACTGTTATGTGTATAATTTTATCATTACTTTAACAAAATATAATTCATTGTTAATACTAATTTCTAATACATTCTATATATAAAATTTATATTGACTGTGGATCTCTGCCTCTGCTTCCATCAGTTACTGGGTGTATATTCTAATGACATCTGTTAGGGTAGAGAATGCTAGCTCAGGCAACCTCTCCACATAGCTGAGATCATACTGTGGATTCCTGGGAATTTCACTAGCAGCAGGTTTCTCCCTAACTCGAAAATGACTCCCTTTGTCAATACATCTCTTTTATTGTTTTTCTTTTCTCCCTCCCCCAACTCAACAATGCTGGTTCCTTTGTATTCTCAGCACCCATCCCTTCTCCTCTAATACTCCCAACCCCCAGTTTACCCAGGAAATCTCCTTTTCTCTTCCAAGGGTGTTCCATGAGTCCCTCTTAGTGCCCTTCTAGCCAGGTAGATTCTCTGGGGCTGTACATTGTTATCTTTGCTTTAAATCTAGCATCCACTTAATGAGTGAGTACATACCATGTACGTCTTTATGGTTTGAGGTTAGCTCACTCAGGATGTTTTTTTCTAGTTTCATCCATTTTCCTAGGCAGGGCTCCTAGAAGCCAGTCAATGAGAGGGAGTGTGGTTATATGAACAAGGAGTTTCAAGGTCACAATTGAGAAACAGAGACTGTTGCTTGAGCTTGCGGCAGCTCACCAACTCTAGACCAACACTTGTTGAGTTTGGATGGGACTGAAATCAACTCTCTGATCTGTGAGTGAAAGCTGTATGGTTTGGATAGGTTTGTGGGGCGCCTGGCAGTGGGAACAGGATCTATCCCTGGTTGATGAGCTGACTTTTTAGAACCCGTTCCCTCCGGAGATGCCTTTTTCAGCCTTGATGCAGGGAGGATAGTGAAATTACTGAGAGTGAGGATGCATCACAATACATACCAAAAACTCACATTTAGAGTTTATTAACAGAGAAGACAGGATTAAGAAGGGAGTACTCAGGCCTGGCTGAAACGTGGTACAGGAAGAGAGTGTGGAGCAGGCATGTCCAGGTTTTTAAAGACT
This sequence comes from Microtus pennsylvanicus, assembly GCF_037038515.1. Lineage (NCBI taxonomy): Eukaryota > Metazoa > Chordata > Mammalia > Rodentia > Cricetidae > Microtus > Microtus pennsylvanicus. The sequence goes on along the minus strand of NC_134588.1, from coordinate 40,560,409 downwards.
ATCTAGCACATGTGCACAGGGGATTACTTAGAAGTTTCACTCAGAGATCACATGACCAGGCTGCACCGAGATCACGTAGGACTTGAGTACCCTCGGTGCTAAGTTGCCTAAAGGCTTGATGGTGCATGTGCGGCCATGGGCCATTGATCTCAGAAGTGCCAGGGCCTGGAGTGGCTAAGCATTCTGCCATAATACTAGCAACTTTGTTGGTAGAACCGATAACAGAGGGCATTGGTCCTCACTCAAATTGATGTGCCCGGCTCTGTTGACTCTCCATGGGAGGTCTTACTGTTTCTTAGGAGGGTATGAGGGGATAAGTTGGGTGGGGAGCAGGAGAGAAGGGGGAATTGTGGTTGGTTTGTAAAATGAATAGAAAGTTCAAAAATAAAAAGAAACAACTTTAAATTATACTGATGGACAAATTTTATATGTCTTCAAGAGTTTGGAATTAGGATTAGTGCTCATGCATATTTTAATTTTAATATAATAACAAAATGGATATAAATAAAACTGAAACTTCAAATTATTAAACAAATGTTCCACATAATCCCTTGCCCCACCAAAGACAGAATATGTAACATGATCATCTGAATATTTTGATAATCAGTCGAAATATGGAAGTCTAATGTGAATTTCTATTATAAGGAATTATTATTCTTATTATTTTTTATTTATTTATTTTTTTTGGTTTTTCGAGACAGGGTTTCTCTGTGGTTTTGGAGCCTGTCCTGGAACTAGCTCTTGTAGACCAGGCTGGTCTCGAATTCACAGAGATCCGCCTGCCTCTGCCTCCCGAGTGCTGGGATTAAAGGCGTGCGCCACCATCGCCCGGCTATTCTTATTATTTTTAATAATAATAATAATTATTATTATTAATAATATATTATGCATGGATGGGAATGTTAGAGCAACAGTACATCAACCTGCCTTGTGTTCAGTGGCCTAGGGATGGCTTTGCAACAGGTAGCACGGTAGGTGGAGCTTCACTAGCTGTGAGACGTACAGCTGAACATGATCAAAATTTTCCCTGTGCAGAACTTGCTGTGTGAATATGATAAGTGTGTATTTGATACAGTCCCTGAGTGTTTTTGTAGATTTTGCTTACATTATCATATTATTTCTGTAGAGGCCATGAAAACAGAGCAAACTTTCAAAAAATCATACAGGTAGTTTCTGATTTTTCCTTTCAACACTTTCTCTGATGTTTCAGTTTCTAGAGTTCTAGAATTTTACAGAGTTTAAATCTATTTCTAAATCAAAGAAATATTGCAATTGCAGGGAAAAATAATACAGACTTGTGTTTGCCTAGATTAATTGAAATGTGTGCAATTAATTAACTGGAAATGAACTATCATTGCTATTAAAAACCATGCAGAATAATATAATTAACTAATTAATAATACATATGTAGTTTAAGAAAATATTTTATCTGAACAAACAGCATTTCCCCAAATAGTTATAGACTATCTAATATAAAGCCCAACAAACGTTTTGAGAAATCCCTTTCTGAATTGTTTAGTGTTTTTCAAGAGACTCACCAAAATAATGTAAGTTTTGACCATTGACCTTGGTTCCCACCTAGAACTTGGAGTGAATACTTATGGCTTGAGGCATTATGACTTTGAACTTGCAATCTTGAGAACTTAAGCTCTATCTGACCTGAGAGTCTCCTACTTGACAAATAGCATTTATGATAACAGTGGAATCTACGCAAGCTTCCAAGGAAAGAATTAGTGAAAATTGATTCTAAGCTTTGATTGTTATGAACTAAAACTTGGATACATGATAGCATTATATACCAAAGGACACAGTACTGACATGCATACCTTGCCAGAAACTGATAGCAGTCTAATTATACTTAATAACCTCAAGAATTTTCCTTTTGACGAAAACTATATGGGCCTACTTAATGAGGTCAAGGAAGTTGGAGGGGAACCTACACTCCCGGTTTTCCAAACCAGGATAATTCCTAGCTACATTCTAAATATTTGCCCTTATAGTCACAGATAGTGTGGCTTTCATACTTCAGTCTCTTTGTAACAAATAGAAACCAATACAGAAAACATTGCCCATAAAAATTCAGAGATCAAGAAAACTGTTAGTGTCAAGTCTCAACACAAACATCTGTTGTGACACTCCTAATCCTAAGTCTCTTGTATCATAAAGTAAGGGGGTATGAAAATGTTTTAAAATAAGATGGACAAGATACTTGTTGTGAGATTGTCTCCTAGAAATATCAGTGAAACTATACTCATGAAGTCTCAGTAACATGATAGTCCAAAAAAAAAAATACTGAACAAAAGACAGTATATATATATATATATATATATATATATATATATATATATATATATATATATATTCCAAAGGTAAATACCACAGGTTATTGAATACCAAGTGACTAACCCTGAGTACATATAAATAACACTAACATTTTATAGACTGAATGGTTGTGGTTATATATTTGGGAATGAATACATGTGTATGGATACATATCCACAATCATGGCTTCTAAAGCTGAAATATAATGCTCTTTTGTATAGCATTGTTTTAGTGTTAATATAGTTACTTATAAATGAACACAATATGTTTATTGTGGCTGTTTGGATGTAATTGGCCTCATAAGTTCATAGGGAGTGGTGATATTCGGTAGTGTCACTTTGATGGAGTAGGTATGACCTTTTTGGATGAAGTGTGTCACTGTGGGGGTGGGCTTGTGGTCTTATAAATGCTCAAGCCACACCCAGTTTCTAAGTTCATTTGCTGTTGCCTGTAGATCAAGATGTAGAATTCCCAGCTCCTACTCGAGCACCAAGTCTTCCTATATTCTACAGTGTTTTGGAATAGTGATAATGGACTAAACCTCTGAAACTGTATTAATAACACCAGCTTGTGCTTATCTTGGAACCTGTACATATATGATAACATAAGAATGACCAGTTGCACAAAATATTGAATGTTGGTTAAACAAAAAAAATCCTTTGTTAAATATCACAATTCAGAAAAGAATAACACTCAGAAAAAGAAAATCAACACGTTTGCATTTCTGAAGCAGCTAATGATACAATTGAGGAGTTTGCATAAATAAGATAAAATAAAATAAAAACCCATATATATATATATATATATATATATATATATATATATAGAGAGAGAGAGAGAGAGAGAGAGTGTAAATTAATGTTATTTTGAAAATAATACATAAATGTACAATCAGACATTTTATTTAATTATGTATTGATTTTAAAGTATCACACTTTGTATCCTCACTGATTTTTAAGATTATTATCTGAGTATAATTTCTAATTATTCATGAATTCTTACATGTTGCAATAGTGAATATAGGGTCTTGGGTACTATTATCAAGTTCTGTCCCATTTCCCCAACACCATGTCCCTACACATACTCTTTATCTAGTAAGATCTTTTTTGTTTGGATCTTTAAATATAATATAAACTATTTGGACATCAATTTTTCAAAACTGAGTATTGCTTCTCAAATATTTAATGTTATGTATGGTCAAATAAATTACTTATTTCAACTCAGCTTGTTATATTATTTTTTAAATATTTATCTTATGAAACGGTTAATGTTTCTAAGAATGTTACACAATCGTCAAAGGGAAGAATTTCTTATCTCTTTCAAGTTCTGAAAAAAACACACACACACAAAACTGTGTCTCTTTCCCCTGACAGTGTCTTGTCATCTATGTACTATTTCTTGGTTACATGACTATCAGACATAGAGAGTAGCAATATTATTATTTGTTCAACCTGCCATTTTCAATAAAAACAGTAATAAATGTCTGTGTTGGAAATACAAGCAACTAGATAAATGACTAGCCCAGAGGAACAACTGCTAATATTTTCCCCATTTTTGCTTGTTTTCCATCAGAGTTTTATTACACATGAAAATAGTTGGAACTAGAAGAAATTGCTGTTCATAACCATTGTTTGCTCATAGCGTCAACACATTCACAGCCATCTATCTTTGGCAGATCTTTGATTTTCTTATCACTTTATTTGTGTTTACGCTTTGAAACTTTCACCCACGTATTCAATGTGTTCTGACAATATCAAACCTCCACTCCTTACAAGTCTTCCTAGGAACCTTATATCACATCTCCCTCAAAATTCATGTCCTATTTGTTTGTTAGTTTTGCTTTGTGTTTTTCAGATCCTGATTCTGCTTAGTGCTGCCTAGATGCAAATAGGTGGAGGGCCATTCAGTGGGGGTCACCCTACCTAAATTTTTCACATAGATCTAGTGAAATGAACAAGATCATGGACCTGAACTTTACAGGATAACTCATCCAGAACATTTTCATTGAAAAGACACAATTGTATTACATGGTTAAATTTAGTTGTACCAAATAACTTTTAAGGAATTATATATAACTCTGTTTATGTAAATTAAACACTAAAAATTGGTTAGAATAAAGTAACTAATTTGGAAGAGCTATGCTTAAGTCAAGAAATTAAAGAGATTAAGAATCTGAAAGAGAATCAGGGGTGCACTGGAGGATTTGGGTGTAGAGTAAGAGTTAAAAATGATGTAAATACAGTTCTCATGCATGGCATTCTCAAAAAAATAAATTAGACAATATATAAAATTGTTTATTTTTATCAGTGAGCTAAAAAAATAGAACCATAAAGAGATGCTAGTATGTACTTTATAAATGGTTAAAAAAAGAGAGAGATAAAAGTTATAGCATTGGTAATACTGCAAACTATTTGCTTTACTGATATCTTCACTAAAAAATGTCTTTAAAAGTAGGGAAACACAAGCCTAGGTGTCCAGTGTGAAGCAAGTAAATGTGACAAAAGGATTGAAAGGACATTGAAAACAAGAGCATTCTCAGCATGCAGAGCCTGTTCACCAGGCAACTTAGGAAAAAGTCACAGTCGTTATTAGTCATTAGAAATGTGGAAGTGAATTGAAAGCTTGACTCCTGTAGCAGAATTGTAAAGACAAAGAATAAGGAGGACCAAGTCTTAAAAATGTAATGTGCCAAAAGTCTATTATGATTATATGAAATCAAAATTAGGTGAATTAAAAAACAATGGAAAGATAAGAAAATACCATGCTTCATTATTACCCACCAAAAGAGATAGGCAAAAGTAATTTAATGTCAGAGACCAGGATAGCAGTTTCAGTGTGTGGAAGTGGCAGCAAAGAGGTACGGAGACTTGCTAACTCTTGAAACTTGCAAATCTTGACTTAAACAACAGTTCCTGAAGTGGTGATAATTTGAACTATATATTCTGTAGTTATGTTATATAATAACAACAGGCTTAACAGATTAATATCATCTTTATTAATAAAATTAGATAATACTTTTACTTAATTCATTATATCAGGACAGGTACCAAGTCATATACATCTGCTGCCACAGTTAAGGATTTCTTTGTGCCTATTTATCCATTTGTCTGTCAATAGTCTATGTACCAAGACTAGAGACATGGATCAGTGGTTTAGAACATTTACTCCTGTTCCAGAACTAGATTCAATTCCCAGGACCCACATGACAGCACAACGGCACTTGACACCCCAGCTACAGGAATCCAGACCCGCTTCTTATCTCAGAGGACACTAGACATACATGTGATGTAAATACAAGCAGGCAAAAGACCCATATACATAAAATGAATAATTCTCATGAATGAGTCCATCAATGAATAGATAATGAAATAGGTAAGTAATCCAAGGGCTGAAAAGATGGCTGATCAGTTTAGCATTGTTACTGCTTTTCCAGATGATCTGTGTTCAGTTCACATCACTCGCATGTTGGAACCAACAATGTTGGAACACAGCAATGTTGGAACACAAACAATTGTAACTCCAGCTCTGTGATCACCTCTTCAAGAGTCTCTTTCTTTCATGCAAGTGGTACTTATTAAGTTTGCAACTTCATAATAATAAATAAAATAATAAAAAATGAATAAAATAACATTTAATAATAAAGTTAATAAAAATATTTAGAAAAAATAAGTCCAACTAATAATAGCTCACCTGAAAATATACCTAAGACATTTTAAGGGTAGAAATATTACTATTACAAAACTACCAACATAAGTGCTATAAATCATTTATCTAATGTGAATTAAATTACTCAGATTTATTTCCAGATATGTATGGGAGCACATGTATTTGCATGTATTCCTGATTTCTATACATTTGCCTCTACTTAAAAAAAAATCAACCTTACTAATAAGCCCATCGATAAACAATATAATGATGCTTGAAATGTGAGAAAAATGTTAATTGTATTTTATTCTGAATAACAACACCTTTGCAGAGTTAGTATGATTATGTTTGAAATTACTTGAATAATTAAATATAGATAATATTAAAAAATGAAAGTTTTTTAAATTCATGTAGTTATACTCAAAATGCAAGTCAGAATAATTATTTGAGTTTTCATTAAACATCGTAAAAACACATATGTTAAAATATTTTTGAAAAGAAATGTTTAAAACACTATTAAAAGCACTATTTTCTAGGACTATAAAAGAAATTGAGGAATAAATATGCAAATTCATTTATATGGGGATTAAAATGTTCAATGTATTTTCATATTTCTTCTTCTTACCCCAAACATGTCTATACTTTATTAGCAGCAATCATAAAATTACGAAACAAAAATATATCTATGGTGTATTCAACTCTTATTTTCTTACTAATAATTGTACAGGAAATAGTGTAAAAGTTTATTACCTATAGAGTAAATCAGCCCATAAATATTTTTGTTTTACCTCACTCCTTATTACAAAGAAATAGTAAATTAAAAATTTTATTACAAATCAATATTTAATGTACGAAACTTTCAAAGAATGTTCTGGAGAAAAAAATCAATGAAAAAACCCTTAAAATCTTAAATTTAAATAGGAATTTGAAATCACCAAACTTTTCTGCTGCCAATAGAGGATATTTACATATTGTATATTGTTCACATTATCAGATTCTCAAACTGATTTACAAACACTTAAAACTGTTGATACCAAAGGAAAAAAGTGACTGTACTATTTATTCAACTGAAGGTATAGTTTTAAGATTTTTCTGATTTGTGTGAAATATTACTATTGACTTAAAGTATTTTAAGTATTTAAATTATTTCTATTTTCTAAGTAATCAATTACTATTTCAACATTTATTAAACTTAAACCTTTAACATCAGACAGTGTAGAACTGGCTATTTATTTGTTTGTTTGTTGATTTGGGATAGAGTTTCTCTTTGTAACAACCCTAGCTGTTCTGGAACTAGCTCTTGTAGACCAAACTGGCCTCAAACTCACAAAATCTGTGTGTCTTTGCTCCTGAGTGCTCCGATTAAAGACATGCTCCACCACCGCTCAGCACAGAACTAGGTGTCTCTCTCACTGAAATACTTCTACTATTTTATTTTAACCAATAAGAGAATTTTCAGATATCATCATTACTAGTGTTTGAAAAATGTTGTCATTGGATTAAGCTTTCTTTGGGATCAAAGATATTGTGTTATTTTCAAAGTAGTTTAACTTAATATATTATTTTAGAAATGTGTAAACTCATATGTCATATACTGCTAGATAATATGCATGAGTACTACCAATAAGTTCATTTTTATATCTACATGAAATAATACTGAACATTATGTTCATTGTAGGATGCATAATTAATAAATATGATTTTGAATATAGTTGACATTGTCAGTGTTTTTTTGAAACTGTTCTACTTATTTAACAGAAGTTCAAAAATAGGTTATGGTATATAATTAATGTTCATATTACTAATGTTTTCTTATGAAAAACACAATTGTCTCAGCCTGGTCTACAAGAGCTAGTTCCAGGACAGGCTCCAAAACCACAGAGAAACCCTGTCTCACAAAAAAAAAAAAAAAAAAAAAACCAAAACAACAACAAAAAAGAAAAACACAATTGTCAATCAAACACAAGTTTTTTAGTAGATACTGTTATTAAATTACATTTCTATGCAAAATAAATGCTCACAAAGACTTGTTTACTGAAATCCTATTCCCTATCATGCCAATGGATTTAATATATATTTGGATAATGAATTGATTCATTTATAGGGAATCATTTTTGTTTTATTCTACTTTTACGTGCTGTTAAAGTTACGTACATATTGTATGCCTGTTTGAGTTAGCATACATGAGAGTGCAGAAGCCTCTGTGGTCCTCAGGACAGCATTAGATTATCACCTGGGTCTGGTGATACAGGTGACTCTGTGTGTCCCTTATTTGAATGCCCAGAACTGCACTCTTGTCATCTACAAGAGCAGTTCATGATCTCAAAGATCTCAAAAGAGACATCCATCTCTATAGCCACAGTCAGTTTAGAAAGATCTTCTGATACTTGTGTGTGTGTGTGTGTGTGTGTGTGTGTGTGTGTGTGTGTGTGTGTCAGGAGCTTGGATACTTGAAAAAGGATATTAAGAAAATATTATAGATAAGTGTGTGTGATGAGACATATCCTTAATACATGCCTTTAGGAGACAAAGGAAAGACAGTCTCTTTGAGTTGAAGAATTAGGTGTTCTACATTGGATGTTTGAGGTCAGACAAGGCTACTTACTGTGACCTTGTCTCAAATAGATGCTACAAAACAACAATATTCATTAAATATATACAAAACAGAGACTATATTAACCTAGGCTATTAAATGAAATAAAAACAATGTGGAGTAAAGCAAGTTTAAGTGACAAAAACAGTTAATGTTTGAGAAGATTATTACAAAAGCTAGGGCACCAATTTCTTTGGGAACACAGCAGAGTTTACCCCTCAGCCCTATTACTTCCAAGTGATTTCTTCTTGTTCTTGTCTCCATGAGTTCCCACACAGCTACAATGATTGGCCTACTTTTATGTACCTTACAAATTATCCTCTATCAAAGGAGTATTGAGGTTTCCCACTGACAAATAGCCTCACGCCAATCTATTGAGGAAAATTGAGTGCACTCTTTGGGTGCACATTTAAAAACTAAAATTACACAGCAGGCTATAAAAGAAGAAATGTTTAGAGGATCTTGAAGTGTCTATTAATGTGATGTGTAATAAGGTAAACTAGATACAATCGAGCCAGGACCAGGTTGCCTAATAAACACAGGATCTCTTTGTGCTTAGACCATGGTTTCCATGGAACTTAAGTGCTTAACACTTGTTGACCATGGAGCAGTCAAACCTGTGGCTCACTCCTAGAATCTGTTTTTTTTTTTATTTATTTTAAATAATACAGATCTTAAATCACAGAATTTTAGGACACTGGAGAGCAAATAAAAAATTCCTTCCTTGTATAACTAAATCCTAGGATATACATTCAAAAGGCTTAGGCTATGATTGTGATTGTTGCTATAACTGACAGTATGCGTAAGTGTATGTTTGTGCTTTATTATGCAAGCTTCAAAAAGAATGTTGTTATACTGTATGGTTTTATGCACTCTAGTTGTCTAGGCATCATCTGATATCTTCAATATTAACAACAAAAAAAAATATATTCTCCCTCCAATGGGGCATATACAATTGTCCAGGGTGCTGCAGATCTGAATATGCTGCCTGGATATAGTAAGATTTTTACGGGCCCCACAGTTGGCAGTGTTGCTGTAATGCTTCAATTCCTATTGTCTTGTAAGAAATAAATTAATTTCTAGGAAAACTGAGCCAGTATACCAAGGCAATAACTCATTGTGTGTATTTTATAAATGAAACAAACTGAAAAAAATAGATTATCGGAAGTCTTTTTAATTGTTTTGGTTTTTTTCTTGCTCTTTGTATTATAAACTATTAGATTTTAAGTTTGTTCAGGCTTGTTTATTCATTCAATTTTCTCTGTGTGCCTGACGGATGTGTGCATGTTTGTGTGTGTGTGTGTGTGTGTGTGTGTGTGTGTGTGCGTGTGTGTGTGTGTGTAAGTTAGAACTCTCCCTGGAGCCAGTTTTCTTATTGCACAGCATAAATTCTGAGGATAAAACTAAGGTCATTAGTCTTGCCAACAAGTATCTTGATGCACTGAAACCTCTCAGTGGCCCCAGATTTCAAGTTTCATTATATTAAATCTGAATACAAATGTTTAAATTAAAAAGCAAATAGTATTTCTAAATGAAAGTTGAGTAGAAATATAGCATCATTATGAAATTCACAGTAATTTTTAACCATTTTGAAGAATAGCATACAATTAGTGTTCCCATATAAAGGAAGATACCAAATTTGATGCAATAGGAAAGACTAAATTTAATATAGCTAAATCTTCCAGGAAGAAGGATTAAAAATATTTCCAGCCTTAGAAATAGTGATTTCTGTCTGGAAAAGAACATTCTTATGATGTTCATGGTGGGTTTTCTAGCTCTTTTTCCAAATGCATTTAATGGCCTGAACCTTCAAATTCTCAGTCCTTTTAGATGGAATAATGAAGAAACAAGGCTGGCCGAGACTTTGATCTACAAAAGAGCACATCTCAACGAGATCAAAATAAAGTCTGTTGTAGCACCCAAACAGAACTGCATTGTTTGTTGATGTTATTTTAAGACTCCATTGTCTATAGTGGAGAACTATCCCCCTTAACTCCCATTGTCTATCACAGGGTACCGGTTTCTGGAGACAGAGCCTCAACCTAGCAGTGAGAAATAAGCTGATGCTGCTGAAGCTCTGTATTAGAATCCCAATTCTCTATCCTGCCTTCTTTGACAGAGTAACTAAAAATACTCATGTGTAAATGTCAAGAGCTGGCATGAAACTCCTATCACTGAATTAGAGGACAGTGATAACAGAATCAAGGTCACTGACAAACCTTCGTGGCTAGGAGCTCACACAAAGCATACTCTGGCCAATCTGTCACTGTCAGAGTGCCAGCAAAAGTCTCCCAAGTGTTGCAGCATGTGAAAACGCCAATGATAGGTACCTGAGTAGAAAGAAGGTATTTGTGTGCATCTTTCAAATTTAATAAAACACTTCATTATTACTCTTACTTTTAATTTTTCATTGATTTAGGAAGTGAAACACTGTATTAATGTATTTTTCAAATGTCTTCTATTTTACTTTTTAAAGCAGCATTAACATAATAGTTCCTATTACTTCTTTGAAATTGCATATTTAATATAATTTTGAAATATTTATTAAAGCTATTCTTATTGATTGTGCTTTTTGAAGTTCCAGCCTTATCACACATTCCTTAACAAAACATTCCTAGCTCTGACTTCATTTTTCTCTTTGTAATAGGACAAATAATGCCTGTGCATAGACTGGCTGAACTTTCATACTGAGACTGTCATATCCATCCATTATCACCCAATTAAATGAGGACCCAAGAGAACTGATGAGCACAGCATAGCAAAGCTCTGAACTTGAGCATCATTAGCAAGACAGAAGTGGATTTCTTGTTGCAACTGGCCATTACAGAACATTTCATTTGTTTTTTATTTGAACAAAATTGGCTTTGCTCATGAAAAGTATGTGAAAATTCTAATTCTTTCATTATTGATAATCACTAGGAGTAGCACTAAGATGACTTCACAAGAACATAAATAAATTATGTAGGAAAAGAGGAACCATAAGAATCACATAGACAGTATATGCATTATTGCAATATCAGGACATATAGAATCAAAGTACTAGACACAATTCTTTATGATATTTGATCATATCTTTTAATGCTACCCTCACTGCATTTATTTTTCTTATAGATTTTGCTTGAAAATTATTATTCACATAATTTTTAACTTTAGACATTGATGAAAGTATTGAAACTGCTATATAAAGAATTATTCATTTCAATGTAAGTTTATATATTTCTTGGAGGAAATAAAGTGTAGTCTATCCACCATGAACTCTCACACATCTTTCTCTTATTTCTAATGCCTTGCACCCTGTAGTCGTATTCTCCGTGTTATCTTCTGGACTAGTTAGTTCATCTAGAAACTTTATCCCAAGAGGACATCTGTACTCCTCTGGTATTTCTCAGATTGTTGGGAAGTTTTATTGAGAAATAGGAGCATTCAGATTGTGATAACAACAAAGCATCATGTAGCAGAACAGCTCATCTTTGAAAAGGTCTAAGTATATGAAATTGAATATCCACACTGGTCTTAACTATGCCATCTGGAGATGTTTAATGCTTCAAAATACAAAAAAATCCACCAAATTGCAACATAATTATTAAGAAGATAAATATTCTTAGTCTTTCATTTCAAGTTTTTGATTTTTCATTTTCAATGCAAGATTACAGGAGAAAATTTGGACATATGGAAATTTGATAATGTAGAGTATCTAGGGAAGCTTTTGATGAACATGGAGCATATGCCTATTTTCCATGCTGTGAAGTGAATGAAAGGCCAGAGCTGATATTTCAATGGCATGCTTTGAAGTATAATTCCAACCATTTCAAAGCTGTTTCTTCTAACATATTTTAGAGGCAATTATCAATGTTATAGAAAGTTTTATTGGTTTATTTATATTCCTAAACATGAGTTTCCTATGTTTCAAAGATATAATTATTGTATCGATTAGGCCTTATACCACTTTTCTAAACTATTTACTAATTCATTATCAGTGAAGAAACAAAAATATCCTCTTTGATAATTTGTGACTGAGTGGTTTCTTCTGTTTTAAACACCTCATTCTACACAGTAAAATGAAAAAACCCTCTAGGAAGAACAAGCCTAAACTAGTACTTCAAGTTATTTCGTCATCTTTCCTACTTAACTGTAAATTTTTTTTGAAGCAATCAATATAACAAAGATATTAAAAATCGCATTCAAATATGTAAAAAACAATAACCTTCAAACTATAAATAATGTTAATATGCTTTATTAACAGTTACGAAAAATTCTAAGTTCCAGAAAAAGAAAGGGAACTGCGCTGCAGCCATTATGTTGATCTCAATTTCAAAGTTTGTCAAGTACCAGCTTTTTAAGTACAGTACATGCAACAATTTAGAGTTACAGGTTATAATAGTTTTATTGCAGGGGGTGAAACATATATGTCATTTATATGTATTGTTGGAAAAATACTTCTCTCCATATGTATACATATATAAAGCATATATGTATGACTTATCATAAAGCTTTATATAAGGGTGTTTTGTTTTTGTTTTATTAGAAAAATGAATCATTTACTTCAAGTCCAAGATTCATATTAAAGAAGATTCTGGCTACAATGCCATGTAGTTACTAGCTATCAGAGATACACATAAGTAATTATTTTGACCAATATGACTCTTTAATATATAATACTTTTAAAAAATGATACACTAATTTTATGATAAGTTCATTAAATTTACAGGAACTATCAAAGTTGATATATCTGAGTGCATAACATGCTAGAATTTAAAAAAAAATCATAAAATTTGTTCATACCTTATTGAAGCACTTAAAACATACATAAAATTTATAAAAAAAAACTTAAAGAGTGCTACTAAAGTAATTTAAACAAGAAAAAAAGGAATTGTATAAAATATAATCTCCATTTCAAATACTCAACTTTTTTTTTATTTAAAATAGATTTCGTTTCACTCTCCCCTTACCAAAGTAGCTTCATTTCTTTTTACAGACAGAGATTATTGTAGAAAGTCAGAAGGGAAGAAAATGTAGAGAGGATTGACAGTGTGGTGCTTGCCCTGAGTTATCTTTTAGAAAATAATTCCTACACTTAATGTTCTAGGGACTTCTAGAAAGATTATACAGAACATTTCCATAAAGATTCAGAGGAATAGGACATGTGCTGTAATAAAGACTCTCTTAAAACAATTAAACAATCTTCAAGCACCCAGGTTAGAGATGGAAAGGGTTCTGCAGGACACAAAGTAGGGAGGAAACGTTGGAAAATAAAATAAAAGATACTTTGTATGACATTCTCTTTAAATTAATAAGTATATAATATTATTTTGATTAAAAAAATGACATCATTTCACCATGTTTTAGAACATTGTAACTTTACTTTCCAAGAGCAATGTAGGTGATTTCGATATGCTGCTGGTACAGAAATCCACTGATATCCAAATACATGCATAATTTAAAACAAATCTAGTTTAAATACATACATAGTTTAAAACAAATGTAGCTTCTTATATGGTTGGATACCAAGCTTTATAATATGACTTTTAAGATGCAATTATAAAATACTTCAGTTTATCTTTTATTATGTTAATTTTAATTATTCTTTTAAATCTCTATTTTTCTTTTCATTATTTTTTTTTAAAAAAAAACTGTCTGATTACATCACACATACCAATCCAAGTTCCCACTTCCTCCCCTCCTTCCACTCCTTCCACCCATCCCTACCCCAGATACCAGCCCCTCCCCCAAAAAGGCAAGCCACATTGCCTTGGGGAAGGTCCAAGGCCCTCCCCACTATATCCAGGCTGAGCAAGGTAATCAAAGAGTATAGGCTCACAAAAAGCCAGTACAAGCAGTAGGAGTAAATCCTGATGCCACTGTCAGTGATCCCCAAGTTTGTTCCAGCCATGCAACTGTCAACCACATTCAAAGTGACTAGTTTGGTCCTATGCTTGCTCCTTCCCAGTCTGGAGTTGGTGATCTCCCATTAGCTCAGGTAGACTGTTTCAGTGTGTGTACCCATCATAACCTTGACCTCTGTTCACATTCTCACTCCTCCCACTCTTCAAACGGACTTTGGGAACTCAAGTCAGTGCTCCAGGTCTCTGACTCTGTTTTCATCAGTTGTTCGATGAAGGTTCTGTGGTGATATTTAAGGTATTCATCAGTCTGACTACAGGGCAAGGGCAGCTTGGGCACCCTCTCCTCTATTGCCAGGGTCCCCACTGGGGTCATCCTTGTGGTCTCCTTGGAATTTCTCTAGAGCCAAGTTTCTTGCTAACTCCATAATGGCTCTTCCAATCAAGATATCTTCTTCCTCGCTCTCATTTCGGTCCTTCCTCCAACTCAACCCTCCAGCTCCCTCAAGTTCTCCTTGTCCCTTCCCTTTCCTCCAGTATGGTGGTTTCTCAGAAATTTGGGAATCACCCTACCTCAGGATCCAGCAATACCACTCTTGGGTATATACCCAAATGATGTTCAATCATACTTTAAACTACTCAGCTATGTTCATAGCAGCATTATTTGTAACAGAGAGAACCTGGATGCAACCTAGATGCCCCTCAAGCGAAGAATAGACAAAGAAAATGTGGTACATTTACACATTAGAGTACTACTCAGTAATTGTAGAAAACAATGACATCTTAAAATTTGCATGCAAATGGATGGAACTAGGAAACACCATTCTTAGTGAGGTAACTCAGACCAAAAAAGATGAATATGGTATCTATTCATTCATAAGTGGATACTAGCTATAAACAAAGGATATTGAGCCTATAGTTCATGTTACTAGAGAAATAGAGAAACTAAGTAAATAGGTGAACCATAAGAAAAACATATATAAAGCTACCTGGAAAGTTAAAATAGACAAGATTTCCTGCAAAGTTGGAACATAGGGGTGTGGGGTGAGAAGGGAGAGTTAAATCTTTTTCCAAAAGATTTATTCATTATATATTTACATGTCAGAAGAGGGCACCAGGTCTCATTTTTTTAGTTGTGAGCCATCACATGGTTGATGGGAATTGAACTCAGAACCTTTGGAAGAGCAGTCAGTATGCTTAACTTCTTAGTCATCTCTGTAGCCCAATTCATTTTTTTTTCATGAAAGATCTAATTGTGTGCCTCTAGTTAGCTTGAAGTTTACTTTGTAACCAGGCTCACCGTGAACTGAGAAATTTGGATTAAAGACACGTGCCATCATGCCAATCTGTGTTTGAAATATTTTTATGTTTAAATATTATAAACTATAGTAATTCAGCAAATCACTTACATTTACAATAAGCATAATTCAGTAACCTAAACTTTACTGTCTATAAAACTACAGCATTACAGATGCCTTCCTTTGTGCATAATTTCTATGTTTTATTAATGCCTCTACAGAAATATAAAAGAATAATTTAAATTCATTTTAAATAAGAAGTATAATGAAGTTGGATGGTGGTGGGATATGCCTTTAATCTCAGCATTAGGGAAGCAGAGGCAGGTGAATCTCTGGGAAATTGAGGCCAACCTGGTCTACAAGAGCTAGTTGAGGCTCCAAATCTACAGAGAGACCCTGTCTTTGAAAAAAAAAAAGAAAAAAAAAAGAAAATGTGATGAAGATTTAGCTTCTCTTTTAGTTTGAGTTAATTTTAGTTTGCATGTGTGTGTGTGTGTGTATGTGTATACAGATATGTGTGCACCATGACATGTGTTAAAATCAGATCAGATAAATGACAACCTTTAATAGTTAGTTTTCTCCCAACGCTGTAGGGCCCTGGGCTTGAGCTCTGCATGCATCAGTATCCACTCATTCATTTGTAAGGGGTTTCCCACTCCAGTTTCACATTCGCTTATATTAAAATGCTGGATTATAGAAGATATTGTTACAGCATTCTACCTAGAATTTTTGGTTATTTTATTTGTGAGATCTCATGTTTATTTCACAGGATGAGCAGAATTCATTCATTCATTCATTTCAAAAACTTTACTAGCTCTTTACCTTTAAGTTTCATTTTTTCTTTAAATGGGTAAATGAACCCATTTATAATTTACATAACATAGATAAGCTTCATTTCTGGATCTAATATGTTATAACTTTTATTTACTTTCTTTGTTTCTTTTCCACGTTCCAAATTTTATTGGTTTAGTTAATATTGCTATTCCTTATCTCTGTCTGTGTATTCAAATTCAGTCTGTCTCTTGGCAAATCTTTAATGCCCTATTGTTTGTTTATTCATAAATCTTTACAATTAGGAAACAATTATTTTCAAATATATTTCTATAATTTACATATATATGTGTGTGTATTTATGTAGTTATACATATTCATTTCCATATATACATATAAAGCTGATTTTCTGATCTATTGCAGTAAATTTTATTATAATGTTTTTGTTTAATCTTGATTGCTTATTTCCTTAGAGCAAAATTTTGTATTCTCAGTTGTTCAATTTTCTTAAAATAGTTTCTCAATACTATCCGATTCTTTGTGTTTTTCTTTCTTCCTTTCTTTCTGTTGATTTGAGGTATATACTCAAGAACTGGTCCTTGAGTAATAAATCTCTTTCAATTTATCTACTGCTGCCACTACTTTGACCTGCATTTGCTAAAACGTGAAAAATACTTCACTTAAAGCATATATTTCATTTTCTAATTTTTTTCTCAGTTAGTTCTCCTATTCAAATTGCCCTTATTATTTTTAATCACTTGGAATATGGTTCAAATGAAAAATATTAGAATATTTCACTTGTAGGACTCACAAGAACAGTAGAGTATACTAGAGGGAGTTTTTCCTTGGGGTTTAAAGTTACAGATATCTGAGAGTCATTATGCACTCCCTGAGAGAAAAATCAATTAATGTTTTTGGAGTCATTCTAATTTTGTCTCATAGCCTTTTACTGTTCAGATATCTGTCACTTCTGAATAACTATATCCCAGACAAAAATGGTGCCATTACCATTTATAATGAATACCCCCACAGAAGTGAACATATCAGCATCATACACAATCATTCCCTATAGAAGCATTTTAACTGAGCAAATTTTAAAACATCAGACAAAATTATCATAAACTAGGAGTCTATGCATTTAATTATAATAACAATTATTAAATCACATGCGGATTATTTTGTTTTAAAAATAAAATTTAATGTCATAAAATTGTATTTTTTAAAATAAATTATATTTTTTAAATAAAATCTATAAAGCAGTGTAGATTTCAGAATTAGGCACTAATTTTTGTTATATCATTAATAAAAGCACAGTGGTTATCAGGTAAATTAAATAATAATTGCACACATTTAGTTTAAAAAAGAAACGATTGTAAAATTCTGGCTCCAGTGTAAATCATAGTTTTCTTCTAGGTATGATTGTATATAAGATGAGGTTTAAAGCTTTATCTAGGACCAAAGGTGAACTTGAGAGAACTAAATTGCTTTAGTCACTTTTGAGTTGTGTGAAGGTGAAAGTACATTTTTCATACACCTAACTAAAGCAGGCTCCAACGTTTCCCACTGACGTAAGTCACAAATGACTAATGCTATATATTTTAAAGCTGACAGAATTATTATAGTTCTCACAGAAACCTCTAAATTTAAAAGAAAATATCTTTTTAAGGAAGTCAAAATTTTCCATTTACGACTCACAAAATCGTAACAGAAGTCTATAGTTTCAAAGTGAAGAAAATACAGTTAAGATCCAATCAAATGCCTGTCTAAATTAGAAAAAATATACAGTGCATATCAAGTAGCAAAGCACTTAAGGGGAAAAGAGTTAGGAAGCTAATGCGCTTTAATATATACAAGCAATTTAACTTCAGTCTCTCATACTCCTCCTGGGAGGAAAAAATGGTAATTTGCACTGTGAATTCTATTCACATCATATCATCTGATGAGATGAAGTTAAGTATCACACTAAAGATGTTATTAATTGAGAAAATAAGTTTGTTATAGATAATAGTACCAATTATATGTTAAACATGGGTAGAACTTCTTAAACTGTCTGAACAAACATGTTCAAAACAAAGCTACACAAATCATATGTTGAATTTTTAGATTGTTAAAGAGGGAAGTACAATGTCCATGTTAACTTCATGTTCGTGTCAACAGCATATATGTTTCAGTTTATTTTGACATAATTATTTCTATATTCATTTATCCTTAAGTATTATAAGATGGCTTTGTTAGATACTTCCTAAGCGTTTTCCTAAAATTTGATAAGCCTACTGAGGTCAGTGAGGAAATGGTTGAGTAGGAATCAGGTGTGGTATATCACTTGATAATGGAGACCACACCCTCAGGGCAATAGATAAAACTGGAAATAAGAAACCCTACAAATGTCAGAAATCTTTGGAACATGCATTAAGAAAGTGTCAGAGAGAAGTAATCTTGGGATATGATTCATACTGAATCTGAACAGTCACAAATGTAGAAACGCAAAAGAAAGAGTGACAAAGATCCGGCCTAGTCTCTTGTCAAGAATAGAATGAAAGTGAAAAAAAAGACACCTGAAAAAAAATAGAGAGAATAAAAGTCCTGAAGGTTTGACAAGATTGTTTACAACCATTAAGAATTTGATACAAACCCAACAAGTCCTGTGAGTTTTTCTCTTAGAGTAACACTTGCAAAGAGTTTGGTTTGAGGTCATTCTAAAATGGAAGTAAATATTTCAACTTGCCACAGAGGTGCACTTTCATAAAACATAAATAACAAAATGTGTTATATTAGCACAGCAAAACTTCATTAAAAATCTCATATGCATTTTCTATAGTAACTCCTGTTTTTAAACAATAGTAACCAGCAAAAACTTTCTTTTTGTGGCTTGGTATGTTTGTGGGGCCCCAGACAGTGGGTCAGGAAATGTCCCTGGTTCACAAGCTGGCTTTATGGAACCCATTCCCTATGGTGAAATATCTTGCTTTGCCTTGATGCAGGGGGATGCACTTAGTCCTGTCTCAACTTGATGTGCCAGGCTTTCCCAAGGCAGGCTTTACCCGTTCTGGGGAGCAGATGTGGGCTGGGGTGTAGGTTGCCAAGCAGGGAGGGAGTAGGAACTGGGGTTGGTATGCAAAATGAATAAAAAATAGAAATAAACATACTGTATTTTATGTGTTAGAGTGTCACTGTGCTCCATGGAGATCTGATGACAGTGTAGGACAGAATTCAAGAAAGTATCGGACACTCTGGAAATGGAGTTACAGATGGCTATGAGTCATCACGTGGGTGCTGAGAAGTGAATCAGAATCTTCTGCATGTATGGCGAGTACTCTAAATGACTTAGTCATTTCTCTAGCCCACAAGTCTTTCTGTTTTAAAGATACATTTGTTTTATTCTATTATTTCTACAAATTGCCACAATTTTTGATTAAATACGGCACATTATCTGCTTGATTTCCCTTCCTTCACCCCCTAGCATGGTCTATTTTTCATCATTGCTGAGACACGTGACATCACTATCTCATACCAGTTTGCTGTCTTCTAAGTCAGTGCTGTAAGCTTTAGTAGAGGCAAAGCAATTGAGGATACTTCCTCTGTAACCAATCAATAGGACATCCTACTCAAAGAATTATAATGTTTCCCTTTGGCTAAGTGTTAGAAGTCAGTCCCTCGGTATATACATAACAGTAGCATTTGTTATCATTGATTTTGGAATAAAACTAAGAACTTAAAATCATCCTGATTTCTATAACTATCATATTTTATGGTTAATTCTCAACAAAGCCAGTGCTAATGTAACTCACTTTTAAAAAGTTTGATATTACCTTCTAGTATTCCTCCAGTCTTTGAGACTTTGGATAACGAATTGTACTTGTAAAACTGCATTTTAAAAATCATATAGACTTCTAAATTTTCCATTTCAATTTTGATATTTGAAATACAGATGTCTTTACTACTGGGTCCTACAGTAGCCATATGTATGCTTCAAAAATAAATTTCCCTGCTGCAGATATTAATCTGATCAGAAAATAAACTCTAGTCTTTGACACCGTAGAAGTAACAGTTATTTCTAGAGTAGTGCATCATAGTTTGTTTCTGAACCATAGGCTAACTTCTATTTCTTCTCCTGTCTCAATTTTCAAAGTGCTTTGATTGGAGGTGGACCAACATGAAAAGACAGGAATTATTTTTATTGATTATAATTTTATGTATGAATATGGTTATTTGCTGAACATATGAATGTGAATGTGTATCCTATTGGTGCCTGGTAACCTCAAAAGTGAGAAAGCTGTTGAATAGCTTGGAACAGCAGATACAATGAACTGTAAACCACCATGTGGCTGATGTGTGAAACCTAGGTCATCTGTAGGAGCAATAACTGCTCTCAAACTCTGATCCATCTCTCAGTGCCAAGAATTATGTTTAATAGTGGTATAATAGCAATTCTTAGTTAATTATCATCATAATTATTGAGATTACTAGTATAATACTCATTCTGCATCAGATTAAACTGCCAATAACAAGGAAGAATTAATTTACATTTGTGTGCTTGGTACTCTTATACCATATCTCAAACCATGTTTTAAAGCATCCATAATAATTAACAAAGGTTTATTATGAAAAAGTTTTTAGGTTTACTTTTTCCATGATTTAAAAATAGTTATGATTTGGATTGGGGCAAAATGAAGTTTTCTTTTCATTTTTTTGAATTTAAAAATAAAAGGCAAAGCAAGAATATATATATTTAATAAATGGTGTGTTCACACCTTACGCTAGTACTTACTCCAGCAATGGAGGCAAAAATATTAAAGGACACCATTGAAGAAACACCATTTAAAAAATTTAAAAATATTTACTGCTCATTCAATAAGCAATTTTCTTGAGAAGGGCCAGATTACTTTATTTCATTACTATCTACTTTAGTTTTTTATATTAGCAATTGCTGGTGAGCTCTGTTTACGTAATTGATATATAAAAATCATCACCATAATTAATAAAATTAATATCTAAACCATCCTTGGCATATGTCAGAAGCTCTTCTAAGCAGCACTATGATCAACAGTAAGATCATGATATTGCTATAATCGTACCACTAAATCAGGGATCCAGAACCAGACTGGCATAAATGCCTGCATCATGTGACAAGTTATAGAACAGACTTTTCTCCAGTGTGTAGAAAAAAAAAGGGAATCTGGAGACTGGTCTCTTGGGTACTTTTTTCTTCAACCAGAATTACAAGGTAACAAATTGACAACAGTGTACAATGGCTAACAGAATCTGCTTTCATCTCTTGACAGGCAGTTAAACTATAAGAGCAGTGAGAAAGGGAGAGAATGAAAAATTGCTTTCTTCACTCAATATAACTAACAACACACAATTTTTTTTTAATTTAAAAAAAGGCACAATAACAGATACCTGTAAAGCAACCGTATATTTTTCAATTGAAAGGAACACTTTTGAATAATCTTATCGGGGCTGAGAAAATGATGTCAGTTGTTCTCATAATCAGACAATGATGGTTAATAGAAAAGATGATTTTGATATAATTGAGGTGTATTAATTAAGAAATAATCAATGAGTGAAAGTTCTTCTGCAGCAGGGTTCTCTGAAATCCCAAATAGAGATTTAAATTGCCACTTTATTTAAAGCTTAGGAACATATATCTTCCTTTTTCCTTCCTTTATTAGCTTCCATTTGAGCCTTTTGATCATTGACACTTGAATTCCATATATTTGACAAAATATCTTTGGCAATTTTTTAATTTATTCTATGATTCACTGTCTTTATTCATTCTCCATGTCACAAAAATTTCAAAAGCAAGAGAAAAAAAATTTACCCAGCTACAATTTGAGGTTTACAATTCAGCAATAACGCTTCTTGATTTTTTGGAGAACATAAACTCTAATATTTAGAATTGTAAAAAATAAAAAGTACAAACTTTATGATTGTATTAAAATAAGTTTTCTTAAAATAAATTGCTGTATTGTCTGTTCTTTTAATAATATTTCAGGTGAGACAAAGAAAGAGACCTGCTTTGATGAGTAAAGTCCCTTTGGGATTCTTGTAAACTTGAAAAGTATTTTCACATCTATTACCTTGTTGACACCGCTTACTTCATTTTAGCAGTTTGACCCTCTGAGGTTACTAGCCTCTCTGACAACAGCAAATGTTCTCATGTTGGGTTATGCTTAAGGAATTGAGTGTTTGCCCTGACTTTCTAAAGAGATCAGATGGTAAATAATTACCTGTGTCAAATGTGTGCTAAATAACAATATTTTGTATTACAGTATGTAATATATTTTAATATTCTTATATCCTAAATATTGTTTTAACATCTTTTCAAATATTAACTCAGGCTGGAGAAATGGCTTGACCATTAAAAGGCTAGGCTCACAAGCAAGTAATAACTCATTTATTTCTTCAACAAATCTAACCTATCCTTGGCCTGGTTATTATATCTCAAGTTTAAGTTGACAGTTTCATGTCGATTATTGTCAGCAGAGCTAATATTTGCATTCAGATATTCTGGCCTATATATTCATATTGTTAAATACTTAAAGGAACAATTGGCTTTCTGAATAAATAGAAATAATATTTTAAAAGAGGAAAAGAAAATACTCATTGGCAAAACCTTGAGAGTTGACAAAATGTCATGTATTGAACAGAATAGAGAGAGAGACAAAGACAAGAGGAGATATTGTTGTGAAGTAGATACAGAAAGTCCAGTAATTCCCTAATATAAATGCTGAAAGGAATCAAAAGAGAGGTTAAATGAAGACAAATTCATTACCACATTGCATAAATACTATAAGACTAACATGTTTTTGGAAAAGACTTAAGACTATATGATTTCTGGTTTTTTTTTTTTTAAGAGTTGAAACAACTAAGAGTACATTCACTGAAATCTTCTGCACACTCTGGCTTCATTATCTGACTCTGCCTTTATGCTAATATGATCCTTACTGTGTGCCCTTGTTTTTCTTTGTTGTTTGCTTATTTGTAATTTTTAAAAACTAAAATTTTGTTTAAAATACTTATTTTTTACCCTGTGAAAGATGTTACTTGTGTTTTCTGATTACTCTTATCTGTAGTTATTAAAGGAGTATAGTAAAGATTAAAGTGGATAAAATAAATGAATATAAATAATAAATATAAGTAATTTTCCATTTCTAGTTTCTGTATAATAAAAAGAATTTCATGGATATACAATGCAAATATTCTTGCATAGTCAATACAGTTTCTTTGTATTTTTTCTTTCTGCATTGCTTCTTTCCTGAAATTTCCATTATGTCTAAAATTTTTCAAGATAGTTTTCTTAATAATTAGGCTGCTCTTGTTTCCTTTTAGTTTGAGGGAATACATTTTCATAATTAGAAATCATTAAGATTGCTAAAAGTACTTTAAATGTCTTCCATTCTAGTAATTGAAAAAAACCTCTCTAGACAGCCTATTCTATCCATTTGAAGCACAGGATCAAAAAGAACATTAGTGTTTTTATTGTGGAGAATGAAAAAAAAAATTATCAAGGAACCAAGAGGTGAAATGGACTGAAAAGATTTGAAAATACCTAAAATCTGTAGAGAAGGGTCAACAATAAAGAGCGCTGACTACCCCTCTATAGTATTGTGGTTCAATTCCCAGTACACACATAGAAGTTTAAAACAATATATAATTCCAGGAAAGGTGATGTTAGATCATGCTACCTCTATGAAAACTCTTAAAAAGAGTATTCCATACACACACACACACACACACACACACACACACACACACACACACTTCATTCTGCCACATATAGGAAATTCCAGAACAAAGGGGACAAAAGGGTGACAAAATATATTACCACTTATGGCAATATACATTTGGGTGATTATGGCTAATAATAAAGTGCTTGTGATTCCACACGAGATGATTTAGATATTCCAAAATCTACTGGGCTGAAAGTTTCCCTAAACTAAAATTCATTGAAATTGAAATTTTGAGTGAATTATGAAGTATATAAATTATATCCCCCAAATCTGTTTTCAAAGATAGCAATGATGATATAGATAAAAAGCATAGCAAATGGTGTCATGTGCTTGTGTCTCTTCACTACAACGGAATAAATTACAAACTCACCATAAAAATACATTTGTTGACATTTATAATGCCATTTGTGTCTTCTTTTAACATATATAAAATTAATGCAATCAACTTTTATTCAATTTACAAATATTTACACCATGTTTTTTAACAGTTATATATACTTGTTTAAACTGTATTTTAATCATGAGGAAATACTCTTATTTGAAAATTCAACCCACTTTATTACTTCCTTATTTTTGAACAGTTAGGTTTTGTCATTCAAGTAGGCAGGAAACTAACCTAGGAGACTGAGAGACTGGGAAAACATCTACTATTTTGTAAACACACACATACACACACACACACACACACACACACACACACACACACACACACACAGAGAGAGAGACACACACACACACCACAGGTAGGGGACAAGGTCAGTCACCAAGGAAACCCTGATCAATGTACCAAGCAGTTAGCACAGCTGACTTCAACTTTCCTACTCGTGTCTTCCATGACCAGAGAGAGCCCAATGGGCATAGAAAAGTCATTTATTAAGGGCTAACCCTTACTAAACAAGATATGCCACTGATTTTATTACTTTTATTTGCTTCTTTGATATTCTTTTGGGAACTATAAATTTAACTCACTGTAGACTGCCTTTGGGGGGTTACTCAGTCTAAGGTTAGTAACCCTCCCAGCAGTCAGTTATTCCAGGGTCCCGGAGAGGCACTACCTGGAAGATATGAGCTAGGAGACAGGAAGGAGGCTAAGCGGGGTTTCTTGTCAAAGCCTCAGTTTATTAGAGACGGGGTACAACTTATATATGGTAAAGAGTTGGGGGATGGGCACAGGGGCCTGGGCTCTTGCCGCGTGGTTCACGTTGGTCACATGGTCCGAGTTGGTAATGTAGGCAGGAGTTTATCTTCGATCAGGTCATTGTAGGCCAGGAAGTCACAACTAGGAGATGACACACCTAGTTCTCTAGATAGTTTGGAATGTGGGGTGGGTTCCGCTAACAGATAGCTCCCCATAAACAGCCAATTTGGGTGTGGGGTAGGCTCTGTCAATAGAACGATTCCTAACACAATTAGGGGTGTGGGGTTCTCTGCAGACTCCCCAGGGTGATGGTTCCTGTAATGATTTTAGGAGGAAATTGGCTCCTGACAACTCACATGTGGGAAGAAATGATGCTCACAGTTTTATAGACTGAAAGTTCTGCCAGTGAGATATTTGTCTCGGATTATGGATTATAATCAGCCAACACTGATTTCTAGTAGAAAGATGTGTCCTAAGCTGTTCCTTCAATCTTGAACAAAAATAAGTTTAAAAAAAGAACAAAAAAAATCTAAAGCAAAGAACCTATTTTAGTTGCCCCAAGTGTTATTAAGGAGTTATTAAGGATGAAGTTGTCTTTTCTTTTGCTAGTGTGTCTAGGAGAACCATTTTGAAAGGATTTATTTCACCTTCTTCTAATACCCAAATTCTTTCATCAAAAATGAAAAAGCACATCCAATCAGTGTTATTTAGGAAAGGGATTATGAATGTTCAGCTCAGCCCCCATAGAATACCAACTGCCTGGATCCATCGGAAAATGGGTAATCTTCCTTTTTGAACTGACTCTGATTGAGATTTAGATATTTAAGTTTAATTTGGGAGGAACAGCTTGAATCCTCGAGTGAACATCAAAAAAAATATACCTTAAAATACTGATTATACTTTAATGTCACTCACTCTATTTTCTGCAAGTATTTTAATTGTTTCTAAAGTATTCACAGCATGTTAAGGTTTATCTTGAACCATTTTAGGTTCTAACAAATTAATGTTGGAAAAAGTGTACACTATTAAAAGCAAGCAAAAAATAACTAAATCTTTATATCTGAAAGAATTGGAAGCACGTAGGTAGAGATGAAGAATGAAAACCAGATTTTGGAGATAGAAAAATTTATTGATAAAAAAGTTCGGTTGTTTTAATTGTCATCTTGGCAAAAATGTAAAATAATTTTAGAGAAAAAATTTGGAAAATATCTGTGAATTACTATCTTAGTGAAATGTTTGATGTTTGAAGAACTGCCCACTGTGGGCAGCACTACTCTCTGGAGCTAGGGTAATGAAGTATAGATAGGAAGTTTGAGAATAAGCATACAAGGATTAATTCGTTGGTTTGTGCTGTTCAGTGTGGATGTAGTTTTTCTAGCTGTTTGAAGTTCCTGCCTTGGTTTTTCCCATACTAGTTGACTATAATGTAGAATTGAAAGCCAAAAACTACTTTTTCTTCTAACTTACTTTTGTCATGTTAGTGTATCACAAAAGGAAAATAAATTAAGAAATGTGAAGTAGACATGCAAAACTAGCACTTAAAAACAAGGAGTTTTAGTACAAAATGCATGTTGAAAAACTCACAACTGATTATCTCTGTCATGTAACAGAAAATGGAGTGAGATAAACAAAACCTTAGAGGCTTTAAATCATGAAACAAAAGATGCTGTAGATAAAGCACCATTCAGAGATATATAAAAACTTTCTTATAGTCAAGGGAAACATGGCTGTCTTCATCCCAGACAGAAAGACAAGGATATGTCTTCTTAATAAAGATAAATAAATACTCAAGCAAAATTTTAACTCCTATTTTAGAGACAATATGACAGAGTAAAATTCCAATGTGAATATAAAACCAAATATAAAACTAAAACCATCATTCTTTCCTGAGTATATAAAGCTGCTTTGTGGGATCTTATGCATAAGGGAGCCAAGCAGAAAACTATTTTCTGACTCAAGAGCTCTAATTACAAAGTCTGTACTCACTTATATTTTATGGAGGAGTGAGGAAATGAGAAGAAACTCCATATTCTACCTTTGATTTTCAGTACTTCTACAAAAAAAAATTCTAGAATGGAAAGCTAAGAAAGCTGAGTAATATTTATCCTTCTTTGATTGTTACCAATTTCAAGAAATTTGATTTCAAAGACTGGAAACAGTGGAACGAAATAGAACTAGAACATGAACATAAAATGTGTAGAAAGAATGAGAATTCTACCACTTAACCACCAAGGAACTAGACATCAGCAAACCAAATAATCCAATTAAATAATAGGGTATTATTCTAAAAAGAAAATTCTTATTAGAGGAATATGAAATGGCCAACAACCACTTAAAGACAAGTTCAAAATCTTTAACCATCAGTGAAAGGCAAATCAAAACTACCTTGAGATTCCTACTCAAGTGGGAATTCATGTTTGTGAAGATGTGGAAAAGGGTAACATTCCTTCATTGCTGATAAGAGTGTAAATTTGTACAGCCACTGTGGAACTAAATATGTCAGCCCTCAGAAAATTGGGAATAAGTCTCCCTCAACATTTAGCTTATCACTCTTGGGCATATGCCTAAAGGATGTCCCATCCACCACAAGGACTTGTTCAACTATTTCATAGAAGTTTTATTCATAATAGTCAGAAACAGGAAACAATCTAGGTGTTCCTCAACTGAAAAAAATGACTTTAAAAAAGTGTGATATGTTTATTCCATGGAGTATTAGTCAACTCTTTGAAAAATAATGACATTTGCAGATAAATGAATGGAATGACAAAAAATCCATCCCAAGCAAAACCACGCAGAGCCAAAAAGAAAAACATGATTATGCACTCACTTATAAATTGACATTAGTTGTTAGGGAAAGAATGACAACAGTACAATCCGCAGATCCAAAGACGTGAGATAAATATGAGGCCTAAAAGTGACTCCTGGATATCCCTGTGCGTAGGAAATAGAATAGATTTTGTGGGTGGACCAGGGGGTGAGTGGAAGATGGGAACAGAAGATATCAGGTTTGGGAAAAAGGAATAGATTGAAAGAATATGAACTAGGTGGGTATTTAGGGGGCAATATAGAAACATAGTGCATTGAAACCTTTCTGAAACCTGTGAGATGACCCTAACAAGAATTACTATTACTGTCTCTATCTCCATCCGTCACCAGATGAAGGTTCTATGGTGATATGCAAGATATTCATCAGTATGGCTATAGAATAAGGCCAGTTCAGGAACCCTCTCCTCTTCTCCCCAAAAAACAAACTTGAGACATCTCCTTGGACACGTGGGAACCCCTCTAGAGTCAAGTCTCTTGTCAACCCTAAAATGGCTCCCTTAATTAAGATATCTACTCCCCTGCCCTCATATCCATCCTTCCTCCATCCCTACCATTCCATTCCCCCAAGCTCTTCCCATCCTCCCCACAGAGACCCACATTGGAGCACTGGACTGAGCTCCCAAGGTCCAAATGAGGAACAGAAGGAGGGAGAACATGAGCAAGGAAGTCAGGACTGCGAGGAGTATGTCAACCCACTGAGACGGTGGGAGTGATCTAATGGGAGCTCACCAAGGCCAGCTGGACTGGGACTGATAGAGCATGTGATCAACCCAGATTCTCTAGACGAGGCTGACAATGAGGGCTGACTGAGAAGCCAAGGACAATAGCACTGGGTTTGATTCTACTACATGGACTGGCTTTGTGGGAGCCTAGTTTTTTGCATGCTCACCTTTCTAGACCTGGATGGGGGGGGGGCTTGGACTTCCCACAGGGCAGGCAACCCTGACTGCTTTTAGGACTGGAGAGGGAGGGGTAAGGGGAGGGGGAAGAAAATGGGAGGAGAAGAGGTGGAAATTTTTAATAATAATAAAAATATTAAAAGAAAAATTAAAAAAGAATTACTATTACTTGTGGATATGGCATCTGAATCAGTCATCATCTGGAACCAAACTTGTGGAACTTAAACACTGACCTAGCCACCAAATATATGTTCCACAACCTGCCTGGCTTGCAGAATGCAAGGGGACATTGACAGGTCAACTTGAGGCCCAAGCAACATGAGGGAGCCCATGCTATGCCTGACAACAGCCTGTTTGGTCCTAATCTGTAAACTGGATTGCTCAGAGACCTAGGGTAGAACCAATCACAACTAACACACAAAATGATATTCTACTATACTCATGCATCAGTGCATAGCCATCAGAAAGGCTTCCTAAAGTAGATATTGAGAGCCACAACCAAACATTAGGCAGAGCTACGGGTACTTGGAAGAAGAAGGACAGGTCAAGTTATAGAAGCAGATTGATTGAGAACACCAGAACACAGCCCACAGAATCAACTAAGTAGGCTCATGGGGGCTCACAGAAACTGAAGCAGTAACGAACGATGGAGCCCCTATGAGTCTGCATCAGGCCCTTTGCCTACATGCTGTAGGCATTAGCTTTTGGGTTTTGTGAGTCTCCTAAGGATGGGAGAGTGAATGTCTCTTACTCTTCTGCCTGCTCATGGGAACTATTTCTTCCTATTTAGTTGCCTTAATGCGAGGGTTTGTGACTAGTCATATTGCATCTTGTTATTTTGAGTTTTCTGGAAATCACTGTGAGATCAATTTTTTCCCTGATAAACAGAGGTAATTGACAAGTCTCTAAAGAAGGTTAATTAAAAGAGAAGTAGAAATATCTTATGACTTAGAGAACCAGATTGTCTTTAAACATGTGGCCATCCTGACACTTTCAGGTTTTACACTGGACTGAACAAGGACAAAAACCTGAAAAAATACTCAGGGGATAGCTTCATCAGCTAATCTGTGTACAAATGGACAAATGGTTGCTTTTAGTTTTGTGGTTATTGGAATTTTTTTCTTAAAAAATATTTGACACAATGCATTAAAAATCTTAAAATTGTTATTGTTTTAGCTCTTAAATTCTGTGTTTAAAAATTCACTGTAAGAGTTAAATAAGAAGGTGAACCCAAAGAAAAACATATAATTATCCTCCTGGATATTGGAAATAGACGGGATTGCCAGGCAAAAATTGGGAACTTGGGGGTGGGGTGGGATGGTGGTAAGGGGAGATAGGGAGAGAAAAGTGAGAAGGGGAGGATGGGGGGAGCTTGGGGGAATGGGATGGTTGAGAAAAAGAAAGGGTGGATATGGGAGCAGGGAAGTATATATCTTAATTAAGGGAGCCATCTTAGGGTTGGCAAGAGACTTGACCCTAGAGGGGCTCCCAGGTGTCCAGGGAGATGTCCCCAGTTAGTTCCTTGGGCAGCTGAAGAGAGGGGACCTGAAATGGCCCTATCCTATAGCCATACTGATCTTGTATATCACCATAGAACCTTCATCTGGCAATGGATGGAGATAGAAACAGAGACCCACATTGGAGCACCGGACTGAGCTTCCAAGGTCCAAATGAGGAGCAGAAGGAGGGTGCACCCACCCACTGAGACAGTGGGGCTGATCTATTGGGAGCTCACCAAGGCCAGCTGGACTGGGAGTGACAAAAGCATGGAATAAAGCCGGACTCTCTGAACATGGCAGACAATGAGGGCTGATGAGAAGCCAAGGACAATGGCACTGGGTTTTGATCCTACTGCATGTACTGGCTTTGCGGGAGCCTAACCAGTTTGGATGCTCACCTTCCTAGACCTGGATGGAAGGGGGAGGACCTTGGACTTTCCACAGGGCAGGGAACCCTGACTGCTCTTTGGATTGGAGAGGAGTGGGGGAGGGGGAGAGGAGTGAGGGGTGGGAAAGGGAAATGGGAGGCTGGGAGGAGGTGGAAATTTTTTCAATAAAAAAAAATTCACTCTAAGTTGTAAAGTTAGAAAAACACATTAAGTCAGGCAAATAAATCATACTCAGTGTGCAGTGGTTACATATTTTCTTTCACGTGTCATGTCAAATCTGTAATGACAGCAACCTTTGTAAAGAATGAAGGGACTTTTAGGAAGAGGAAGAGATCAGTGAAGGGGACAGGAATATGATTAACTACATTATATTCACATACACTTCTTATACATTGAATCCCATGAATTATGTGGAAATAAGACCAATACAAATAATTTAAAGATATATTACAATATAAAATTTAGGTTTCCTGGACAACAATGGTTCGAGTATCTAATAAGGAACACTAAAGTGTAAATCACTGCATCATTGAAACACAGTAAAATGTGAAGAAGACATAAACACTAAGACAGATGAAAAAATCTGTTATTAATTGTATTATATAATATGCGGAAAAATTGGAAATAATGTACATATTTTTGGATAAATAGATATTGAAAATGGGAGTGAAATAGTAGTAATATTTTTGTGTAATTGTAATAGTATTACTTTTTTACTGCACCTTAATTTTCATTAACTACATTTTCATGAAGTTTCATATTAATTTTGTTTTATAGTTATAAAATACTTAAAGCAATTCAAGTAAGAATAATGA
This sequence comes from Microtus pennsylvanicus, assembly GCF_037038515.1. Taxonomy (NCBI): domain Eukaryota; kingdom Metazoa; phylum Chordata; class Mammalia; order Rodentia; family Cricetidae; genus Microtus; species Microtus pennsylvanicus. The sequence continues at coordinate 40,528,641 of NC_134588.1, read as the reverse complement.
AACTGAGAAACTGCAACAGAGTGAAAGAGAAGAATGGTCTGAGCTTTTTCTAAGATCTTTAAGAATGATTTACATACGCATTTCTGTGTATCTCAATGACTATGGATGATATGGACAGATTTTATATATATATATATAATGATTAAGTACATTATATTTACATATACATGTGACACAACAGCTATATATTAATTGTTTTGTATATATATGTACATGTGTGTACATATATATACATAAATGTATAAATGTATATTTAGTTTCAGAGAAAAGGATTATTTGATGGAAGTATAAACTAGCCGAGAATATATCAAAGGGATCAAGGATATCTACTAGATATAAGAAGTACAGGAAGAATAAACATAAAAGGAAATACATTTTTTATGAGAAAAACTTTACTGAAAATTTGAAAACAAAAACAATCTGGAAAAGAGGCAAAGAAACCTCAGAGTCTTTATTGAGGAAATAGTCACAATAATTAGAACTACTTGTCAGAAATAGTGAAACAGAGAAAATATGAGGGAAATCAGTACCTTGCAGCAGATTATAGATGGTGGTGTGATGTGAATAAGAATTGCCCTCATAGGCTTATATATTTGAATACTTAGTCATCAGGGAATGCACTACTCCAAAAGGAAGAAACAGGTGTGGCCTTGGTAAAGTAGGCATGTCTTTGTTATTTGAGGTTTGCCGAAAAGGGTGTGCTGTGAGACTTCCAAAGTCCAAGCATCAGTGTCGCGCTCTTCTTGCTGCATTTGGATCCAAATATAGAATTCTCAACTGCTTCTTTAGTACCATGCCTCCCTGTCTGCCATCATGTTCCTTGCCATAATGAAAATGGACTAAACCTCTGAAACTAAAGAAGATTTAGTCGATTCTTTTGTAAGAGTTGCCTTGGGAATGGTGTCTCTTGACAGCAATAGAACAGTGACTAAGACAGACAGCTAGGTATAATGTGTTCTTACAGATGGACTGACATACAGAGCATTTGCACACATACAAGGACATAAATACATGTATTCCATGCAAGTTTAAAGTAGTGCAATATTGATATTAAAATCATGAAGTGAAGAATTTAGACAAACCTTCAATGGCTTTATTGAACTTTTTAAATGTTTATCACTGATTAATACTTTCACATTTTGTAGAAATGGATTTACAATATGTATTATACTGTAAGCTTGCAAACGTTCACATTTACTTCTTATGTTTTTAAAGACATCACTGGGTATTCAGTATAATCATTTAAACTAGCTATGAATAAAGAAAATTTTAGCTTTTATCATTTTTAATGACTCCGTTCCTTATATTGGATGACTGAAGTAGCTGCACCCAGAACAGTTTTTAATAAGCAGCATGAGGAGCAGACATGTCTTTCTTTTATCTGGAATTAGAGAACACTTGTTAAATACTTTTGAACATGCTCCTTATCATCTGTGGAAGGTCCATTTCTACCTGCTTTTTATTTTCTTTCATAGAAACATATTTCTGATTTAGTTCAAAGTTTCTCTATACCTTTGTAAATGTCTAAATCTATCTTCTGTGTAATCTTATATTTAATATAATTATTAGAATAATTGAAATTGCTAGATTTTTCTTTATTGCTCCCTGAATTATTTGAATCAACCTCTAAAATTTTGATACATTCCTTCGTTCAAAATGGTTCAATTAAACTTGACTCTGCATGTGCAGATACACACTCTTTAAACTCTATTGGTAGCATCTTCACCTAGTCTTGCTTTAAAGTGATTTTTTTTTTTAGCTCAAGACATGGCTTATGCATCATCAGTCTATCTCAATGCTCTGTATGAGTTTTGAAGAGTGATATAATTTTTGTTGTATTAGATTATTTGTAAAAAATTTAATACTGCAGCCATCTAGATAGGATGTCTTTTCATCAGAGTGTATCATTAAGTAAGAATCTGCCTAATAAATATAGAGTTATTCAGATTTTGCATTCTTGAATGAGTTTTAGAAAGCTGTCTGTCAAGGAATGTGTCAATTAATTTTCACATCTGTAGGTATAAATTTGTTGATAACATACTGGTGTCACTGATGGTGTTATTAACTCATACACTTCTCCTACTGGAAAATGAATATGTTATTGTTTTCTGTCCTGGTAATTTTTGTTATATTCTTATAAATTTTATTTATGTTCAAAAATAATATTTTGAATAATTTAATTTTTTTCTCAATGTTTCTTGTTTTCTAATTTATTGACTTCCATTTCTATTTTTTCTTGTTTTGCTTAGGGTTTATTTTGTACTTTTTAAATGTATTCTTGTATTACTATTTATTTCATGATAAAAATTCAGTTTTCTGACAATTTTACCTCAATATTTGGAACTTCTTTTTGTAAATTACAGAAACATTTGAAAATTTTGTATACATTTCAATGTTAATTTTTCAATTTGCCCTAAGCTGTCATGCATCTCTTGAAAGAAAGAAAGGAAATTGATATGTAGAAACATATTTTTCACCTAGTTACTCAGTTTGTTGGTATCTTGAACTTTGACCTTATTAGAAAACTTTGTGTGTACCAGGACAGATGCCAGGATGAGGGCCAGACATGCTACAGAATTATCCTTGTCTGAGAATCACTAGGAATACAGATGTTTCTACTGCTTCTGAATTTAGGCGGGTCTAAGGATCTGGCAGTATGGGCAAGTATGAACCATCTCTTCAGTACCATTTATTTTTATTTTTTCTTTAACTCATGGATGCTTTAGAAGTCTGTTATTTTATTTTTAATATTTGATGATTTCCCATATATCTTTCTAGTGCTAATTTATGCATAAATAACTTGCATGACACACACTTAAATCTTTCATTTTATTGCTGATCACGGCTTTCTTTTCTGTGACAAAGAAAAAGTTGTTAAAATCTGTGACAGTTTTGGGTTTCCCTATTTTTTGTTTCTTAAATTATGCTGAAACTCTAATACTGTCATAAAGGTCACAAATGCTATTTATTTTAGGCTAATTGACTACAATATTCTTTTGAAAATGTCTATCCTGGTCACTTTCTCTAAAACCATCTTTTTTAATATTTAAGTAGGCGTCATCACCAGCCTGGTTTACCAATTCCATGTCTTTACTTTATGTTGCTGTTCTCTTAAGATATTACTTTGTATCCCTGGCTCAGCTGGAACACACTATGCTAACTGACATATTGCAGCATGCAAAGCATAAATATAACCTTTGCTCTGAATCATAAGCAATGTGGTATGTGGAAACAGAAAGCAACTGAAGCTTGACAGCCTCAACAAGTTTACTCCTCCTTTGGTTGAGAAAATGAATTGAATTTGAAAAGATCTAGACAAAAGAATGTTATAAACATAGTATAAATATCACAAGCAATAAAAATGTTTAATATTTTTCCTATTTCTCTCATTATTTAATGTAACAAGCAAATATTATGCACCTCTTGGTAATATACACACACACACAAATGTTTGATTGAAAGAATATCAGAAGAGAATAACAAGTTCTGTATATACCACCAAGGAGTATAATTATATATAAAAAAGATCAACAAAAGTAAAGAAGTATCTAACCATATAACTAGTGATGAATATTTTATTATCACAAAATAAAAAATGACAAAATGCTTCCACTATTTATGCACAAAAAAATTTCTAATCACTTTTGTTGTCAAAATGGCAGCAAAGAATATGCCTGTACTAAAAACGCAGAGAAGCATTCTGCCAGTTTACATAAGTACATATAAACGTGTGTGTGTCTTCATTACAACACTATTACTAACAGCTAAGAAAACAATACCAGCATGTGTTTGTTGGGAGTAGAGATTATATATCCAACATTGTACTATTGCACACGGAAAACAAGAGAATTCAATCATTTACAAAACGACAAACAAACTAGGCAGTCATTTTCCTTTTCGGGGGCAGTCATTTTTCATAGTGAAACCCACCAGCTATTAAATTTAAATGCTGTGTGATCATGTTTCCATGTACATACTCTAAGACAAAAGTGAGTATAGAAACCAACGAAACATAAAGTTATTTTTGAGGGAGATATTGATGGTACCCAAAGGCTATGAAGTTGCTAACAGGGGGATGGGTGAATATATAGATACAATGAAAGGCATGAAAAAAATCCATTTAGTGATAGATTGCATATGGGAAATTTGAAAAGAAGACCTTAGGCGATATTGTCATCCTTTAAGAAATGAAATACTCCCTGAAAACACACCTACAAAGAGCATTCTACAGACTGAGAAGGTTCGGATTTGTAAAAAAAAAAAAAAGAGAGAGAGAGAGTTTATAAGAAGGTTAAATGGGAAGAAATTATAAGGGTGAAAGGTATAATATTATAATCTCAAAAAATAAAATAAATTATTTTTAAAGTATAGAATTTGAGCTGAGCTGATTCGAAGATGGACATGCCAAGTATACTGACTACAGAAATTTCACAATTCATAGCAGACTTCATTTTAAGCACATTCACACTGAGCTATATCCAAAGCTTTTCACAACTAACTTTTACTTTAGAATAGTGTCAGAATTTTTCTACTTTGGCTATATCCTGTAATACATTTAGACTGGTTTTACAATCCTCCTGTTTCAACACCTTAAAGACCTGAGAATAGTGGTTTTGGTTTTTTTTTAACACCATAAAAGCTATTTTTAAATTAAGAATGTAAAGCTAATAGTAAATCACTAATTTTTACTCTTAACATATAAACAATACTTATTAGGAGAGGTTGTCAAATTAAATTTTTTGAATTAATTTAATATAGGCATTAGGTATTTGTTACTGCAACAAAAAACTGAAAGAGGCAACAGGAAGAGAGAGAGGCTATTTTTGCTCATACTTTGATAAGATAGACTATCTTTGCAGAAGTCAATGTGAAAGGAGCTTGGAAAAGGTGACTGTATGTCATTCAGAGTCAAGAAGAGAGAGTAATGAAATCTGGCCCTCAGCTCCATTTTTTTTCTCAGATTGTAACCAATTACAACCTGTGGAATGGTACCATACCAAACCAGGTTGAGAGTTGTTCTTTTTTTCTTCTCCTTGATTAATTTAATTTACATGACCTACTACTACTACTACTACTACAACTATATATTAGTGAAACTGTATGTCAGTTAATTCACTTGACTTGAGAATTTAAAAGTAATAACCAATTTTCAACATTTGACATTACAATGAATGATTTAATGAGAAATAAAACTTTTATTTGTGTATTAATCACACTTATGTGGGACATTATTGAGCTACCCAGCGGTTCTTAGCCTTTGTCTTGAAATTTACAATTGCCTTAATGAGCTGCTACTCACATTTCCTTTCATAATTATAGGAGATAAACACAACAAATTGCTCTCGTTCATTTTCTAGAATGCAGCTCATAGTTAGCACTAATTGCTCAGCTCCTTTGTGTTTTTCATGAATTCACATGGATAAAGTTGGCAGGGTTGTGCAGATTTAGATGTAATTTTTGTTGATGTCTGGTATGAGTTTATTTTTTAACAGTACTTTGCTTTGTAAATTCTGTAAATTGAGAGGCAAAAGCATTGAACATTTATTCAATAAATAAAATGCCTCTTACATGGTACCCTGAACACACATACTACAACTAAACAAGGAAGATGTGTATCTTGTTATTCTAATAACAACTTATATATAATAATATGATATAATATGTAAAGTTAATAAATGCAAGCTCTCAGGATTTAATGAAGGAATTAAATTTAGTTACAACACAGTAAAACAACCTCTGCATTCAATTAATTACTCCATTACATTGATTTTATTATTTGTATTTTCTCTTAGTACTTTGCATGCGTGTGTGTGTGCCTAGGTACTGGATAAATCTTTAAGTTGCTTCCTTAAAGTAATTTTGAATCACTATTATTTATATTTGGTAATCTTGAATATGTCTCACCACCCCTTTTATTCATATTACCATCATGACTATCATTTATTATATGTAATATCATAAACAAGCAAGTGAGACAGACTTTTGTTTCATCCTCATAGGACCCCTATTTAGAGCACTTGCGTTGTAAAAAGTCTGTTCTCCTGAGGCTCATGTGAATACCCACCCCTGAGCTTTATTGCAGCTGCAACACAGCACAGTGGCATAAACCCTTCAAAGTATCCCAGAACCAACCCACCCTGCTTCAGACATTACCAATCACTTAAAATTACAATGTCTTCTAAAAATTAATAGCACCGAAGACAACATTAATCCCAGAAAGCTCAATTGTGTTCTTTTCAAAATCTATTGTTCTCACTCTTGCATGCTTAATAAATTTATGTGGATGAGCTCACAGGCATGCTCTTTTGATCTGGCACAAAATCATTTCCAGTTTTTTATCGTTTAATAGTAAAATATACATGTTGTAATTCATAACATCATCTCTCATCATCCTATCATACTTTGTTTCTTCTCCATTATCTAAGATTTGACATCTGTCAGTCTTCAGTTTCTGGGCAGATGCTTAGGAATTCAGGGGCTTTTATTGTTAATGGAAGAAGGGAAATGTCAGATGCTCACTCAATCAAGGTGAGGATGTCAGCTTCCAAAGTCAAAGTTACTTCTTCTTCTCTTTCAGAGAAGACCCTGCATTCCTCATTCCTCATCAGAGTCTCTTCTCTCAGGGTCTCCTTTCTACTGCACAGCTAGACTGTGAACACTGTGGAATCCTGTCTTTCCAATAACACTTGTTGTGTAAGTAAAGTCTAAATCAGTTTTAATATGCTGCTATATGCTACATTAAAGTGTATGCATTCAGTGACAAATGTCTTTGTAAGAGAAAAATTTAATGTATTAGAAAAAATATTTTTTAGTTATGAATTGTGAGTGAATATTTTTTACTTATAGGTACTAAAAACTTGGCTGAGTATTTCTAGCTTTAATGAAAAAGAGAATAGTTACGTAATAAACATATATTTATGCTTTCTCCATTGTAAATTATAGCTTAACATATTGTTTTCATAATTAAAATTTATTTCTGGGAAAGTCTATTTCTTATCAGTAGTATCCAGTAAATATCTAATTCTATCCAATATTAGAGCCTTTCTACATTATCAAAGATATCTGAAATTGTACTAAATGCATATTTATCTATGCAGTATAAATATTGCTTATATGTTCTGCTCCTCAATAAAAGTTCCACAGTTAGAGGCTGACTTCTAAATTATGAATTATATTTCATGAAGTATGAATTATATAAAATTGCATTTTATAATTTACATCTACAGAAAAATTTCCCAAGTTCTTTTACTATAGACACTAAACAAATGTATATCAGAACATTCCATATTGTTTGATAATCCTTCCTCTAAAGATATTTCAATATTTTCCAAGATAATATGTGTGTGTGTGAGAGAGAGTATATGTGTGCCAGTGGGCATGCTTGCATTTCTTGAACTATCAAAGTGATCATCTTTCAACTTAAAGGCACAAAGACATGCACACATTTATTTTCATTTCATAAAATAATGATTTTTATACTTTCTGTTTGCTTCTTGTATTAAGTATGAAATAAATACAAAACACAAAAACGTTCTTTGTATTTATTTTCTTGTTGTTATATTCATTTAAAAACTTACTGTATCCATTCTCTGCTCAGTTATTAATGTTCCTGCCATTGGCAAAACACAATATGAATAGCTTAATATTCTATAGGAATGCCACTAAAATGGTATAATCTCACAACACCATTATTTGTTTCTCCTGTTTTTATATCTTCTATCTTTTGATTGGTTAACTGGATCAAATTTCATTTGATTAATTCTGATAGTCAAACTTACTAAGTACAAAATCAAAAGACTCTAGCAACCTGATAGTATTTTTTCTACCAATTCCACATTATGGCATATATTACTCCAAATGCTTGTACATTCTAACTCTTTCTTTTTAAATTTTTCATGTTTTTTTTTGCTATACTTCACTTTCTTCCAAACAGAACATCTTGATATATTTTAAAAGCATAGTATGAGGAAAAATTGTAAATATGATCTATATGATTTTAAGGTTTATCTTCCATATACCATTCGAAGGAGTCACTCCTAACAAGAAGGAAACTCAAAACTTAAGTAAATTTTAATTATTTATATGTGCTCATATTAAAAGCAAACTTGACATATACATTGAAAATACTGCATCCATCTGCATGTAATGAATTATACCTTATAATTAAAAGCAATTGAAATACGAAAACACATTTTCAAACATAATCATTTAAACATCCGGCCCAGGAAATAGCCAGAAAGACATCATAGGAATAAAATAAACAAAGGGAGAGGACAATGATACTGTTAGTTCAGGTTTACCTTGATGGCAGTGGATGCAATCTGGATATGGTGAAGTCTGCGAAGAGTGCTGTCCCTGTCAATAAAGTAGGAAGCAGCTAACTGATGGAGTGTCTCCAGAGTGACAGACGAGCTATTCGTGCTTGTGTCACTTCCTTCGGATCTTTTACTCAGCTTCCGCTTGTCCACAAAAATTGTGAGTGACTCCTCTCCTGCATTAATGAGATAAAAACAACTGTATTTCCGAGTCTAAGTAAGTGTGATACTTCTCTCCTGGGATGAGTGACTACAAACTGCACTGAAGGAAAAGACAACGAGAACCACAAAATTGAATGGACATTAAAAGTTTTATTTTTCTTTCCCAAGTACCTATAAGTACCACAGATATTTGAGGCTTTCAAAATATCCTTAGCAAACTTTAAATATCAACATGTTAAAGGATATTTTTGTTAAACTATCTGATTTTGTCATGTAGTTTAACTTAGTCTATACTTGTATACCACAAAGCAAAGTCTGGGAAAACATTAATTGAAGTGATGCAACACCGTATTAAAACCTAAATTTTACCAGAGGAACAGCTTAACAAGATGAAAAGAAGAAAAGCTAAGTAGTCTTCTGTTGTGCGTCTGAAGTGCACAGAACCCCTATTGTAAGCATGCATAAATACATTAGCAACAAATTCCCAAGTTTCCCTCCTATTCTGTATTAAAGTGTGGTGCATTAATAATCACCATGTAAATCACTAAACTCGATAGAAGTTGTAGAAACTGATAATGATGATGAACAGTGACATAAGACTTACAGTGAGTAACAGGGAAGTGTCTGTGTCCAAAAAACAGATAGTAATACAAAATAGCCGTACTAAGTTGAACATGAAGAACTTGTTCTTCTCAGACTTTAAAAGCACTGTGCATTTATCCAACAAATAATTACCAAATTAACTTCATGTTCTTTCTCAGTAACCCATGTGTTATGGCAGAAGTGTGGCCACTTAAAAACTGAAAGGATGATTTGGGTAGGTAAAATAGTATCCTCAAGAGCAGCATATATCTATCTGAAAGATGACGTATATTTTATTATAGCATAGCTCTTGTGATCATCTAATGATATTAGACCATAGACCTCTCCAAGACAGTCAATCCACATTTTAATAAGCTCTTAATAAAAAATTATATATACAAAACACTAAGTGATTTAAAATAATTTTAGAGATTTTAATATAATTATAAAATTTCCTCCATTTCCTTTCCTCCCTCAAAACCTAAGGGAGGATATATAATATTTAATATGTTTTCTATGATAAATGATGTAGGCCATATAATCACTTTTATAGAAACTTTTTCTGAAGCCACAGTTTAAAGGATAGAACTATAACAGTTTACAAAGAAATGTTTATACTGATAAATATATGTGACTTCATTCACTGAAGTGTGCAATCTATATGAATCCAACACAAAGTGGTTGATGAAGAAAGACGACTGTAAGAAATAAAAATATACTTAAAAAGAATAGTTTTCAATAGGTTTTAAGATGTAAAAAGTATATGTAAGTGTCAAAGCCACTTACTTGAGCAAAGAGATAGAAAATGCATAACAACACTCAACATTTATTTTTTCCAAGAGAAGAGAAAAGTGCATGAACAATTGACATAGAAAATCTAAAATAAATCAAAATTGGAAACCAGGAAAGTAATTATTTTATGACATTATTTAAATAAAAGGTTTTGTTTTCTTGCTAATAGTATCCTTTAGACATAAAACTCACTGAGTTGACACAAATGATTGCATAAGGTGATTCTGCCAAAACTTTGAAGATATAAAGAAAAGAAACTTTGAAATGTTTACAGAGACTAAAAGGGAAAAAATACATAATTTCACATAAAATCGATACAAATATTGGAAAACATATATCATGGCAGATATTTATTAATCTTAATCAATGATCAAAGGTACAGTTTTAATAAACATGATTTAGCAGTAAAATTGATAAACCTCTTACTTGTGACCAAATGTTATAATTTTAATAGTATAAAAGAGTTTCAAGATTAGGAAATTAAGAAAAAAATTTAGTATATCATGCTGTGGAATACTTCTTTACATGGCGTGAAGATATGCCCCTGTGATTAGTATAATAAAAAGTTATATGGTCAATAGTTAGGCAGGATTTGGGGTGGGGGGAGAATACTGAGAAGAAGGTGGAGTTACCTAACCTACATGAAGAAAATCAGAAAGCAATATGGGCCGTACAGAGTAAAGATAAAAAAGACACAAGACAGAAAGTAAATTAGTAGAAATGAGTTAATTAAAGTTATAAAAGCTAGTTAAAAAAGCTTAAGATAGCAGCTGAGTTTTCATAATTATTAAGAAGTGCACATGTGTTTATTTGGGAGCTGACAGGCAAGACAGACAATCTGCCTATATTGTCCTATAATATCTAGAAATAAAACCTATGATAATCACGTATAGAATAATGTTAGTTGATGATGGATGTTTATTTCTTTGCAAATGAATAATTAGATCACAGCTCTTTGAGAAGAAAAAGTTGTAGCTTTCAACAAGAAAGACAAATAACTTACTAGAGAAAGTCGGAATGTTTTCCAATTAAAATTAGGCCCACATAAATTTTGGATGTGATAGCACTTTCCTGTTAAACTGCTACTTAGGGAATTAAAGGCAAGGGTGGAGTCAGGAGCCAAGATCTTTGTCAGGGCCATATAGTGAGTCTGTGTCATTTTCACACTACATGAAAGTTTGTCTCAATACAAACACACACACACACACACACACACACACACACACACACACACACACATAAATACAATGATAAAAAATACAAAAATAAAGAAAATTGGGTTGATATTTTCAGCAATAAATAAAGATTAAATAAAAGTAAAAAAAATATCCCACCCCAACAAAAAGATATGAAACACAGAGAACTTGGCATAGCCTCAGCCATTGAATTATATAGTAGCTAAATAAAGGCACACAGTACTGCTTCTAAATGGTTAACTGAATGAAAGAATGACATTTTTATTATCAAGAGAAGCCCACGCTCTTTTAAGCTTCACATCAAGTTGCAAATTTTGGTGATATAAACTCTGGCATCTGTAAGTGAAAGAATAATCATATTTTGCCATTTTACAAGACACGAAGGACAGGAGGCAAAATCTAGAAAGAATCTATTCTTAAAAGCTATCTAGAGTGGTTTTGATCAGGGAACATATATGAGGAAAGTCAGACTTCACCCTGACACAACACCAAGTGAGACAAGACAGAGAAAGCTGTAGTGTAAACCAGCAGGGCTTGGTATTGCTAAAACAAACGTTAAAGAAGCAGGAGACTGTCTTAGGAAAGGCACTACACAGGGAAAGACAGTTCCACCCTTGCCAGATGAGCAGAAGCAAACATATGAGCTGAGAATAAGTGAATTTTGATACCAACGGTGTTCCAAATTCCAGGGAAACCTTTCCGTTATTCAGATACTTGGAGTCTTAGAACTTTGATGGTCTTGGTATATGCATCATAGGGAGACCAGTCTAGAATCTTTAGGGCGTACGCTATACTGGGAAAAGTATCCTTCATTCACAATGCTTTAGATTATTCACAATGTTCAAAACTTGAACATTGAAAAGGGCCTGTATAATGCACAAAAGGCAAACCTAAAAATGGAGCCAGACTTGGAAGGAATAAGCATAGGACCAAACTAGTTTCTCTGAATGGGTTTGACATTTGCATGGCTGGGGCAGACTGAGGGGCCACTGACAGTGGCACAATGATTTATCCCTCCTGTATGTACTTGCTTTGGGGGATCCTATTCTCTTTGGATGTATACCATGTTCAGTCTAGATATACTAGTGATAGACTTGGACCTTCCACAAGTCAATGTGTCTTACCCTCTCTGAAAATTAGATAGGGGTGGGGTGAGAGGGGTGTGGAGACAATGGGAGGAGAAGAGGAAGTAGGAACTTGGATTGGCATTTTTGAAAAAAAAGAAGTCTAATAAATTTTAAAAACTGACACTTAATTACAGCACTTATCCCTTTGCTTACCTCCCTTTCTGCCCCTATAACCCTCCCTGATCTTCAAGTTTATTGCCTGCTTTTCACCGTCCTTGAGTGCTGATATGATCCTGTGTATTCATACATATTCCTAAATATAACCAGCTGAATCCATGTAATGTTGAGAAAAACAAAACAAAAATTCTTTTAAGCCAAAGCATATTTAGTAAGACTTTTATATTAATAAAGCCTGCTTTTTCCATTTTTGTTAAATAATTTTTTAGCTCAGTCCTCTAGTTTGTACCCAAATGCTGAAAATAAGTTCTCTGATTGCATATTTCTAAGAAACATTTTTGTGTCATCACTTTTTAGTGATAAGGAAATCTATATTATTAACTAATTTCTCATAAAATTCCAATTATCTATTACCCCAGACTACTGAAGCAGCATGACCTTCTATTTTAAATTCACTAAAATACACTGATTTAAGACTATTTGCCCAATATGTTGCCCCATACAAAACTGAAGGTAATACATAGCAAGATGCAGTAATTGTGGTTTTAGATAAAGTGGCTCAAAATCTGCGAGTGTGAGTGACGACATAGAGAATAGTGAACATTTAAGCAGACATGAGCATAAGGAAATGTGGACCAGAAATGAACAAGCAAGAAGAATATACATTTTCCATCTAAGGAAGAATTAGTTCCTGTATTTTTATTACTTTAGTGTATATAATGAGTTATTTGTATTCACTTCTAACCTGAAAAAAATTGATACTTCATACAATAAAAAATGTATAATTTTTTTTACTGATTTTTATTGAGCTCTACATTTCTCTCTGCTCCCATCCCTGCCTCTCCTCCCCACTTCAAGCCTCCCCCAAGGTCCCATGCTTCCAATTTACTCAGGAGATACTGTCTTTTTCTACTTCCCACGTAGGTTAGACCTATGTATGTCTCTCTTAGTGTCCTCATTGTTGTCTAAGGTCTCTGGGATTGTGGTTTGTTAGCTGGTATTCTTTGCTTTATGTTTATTTTGCAACTATTAGTGCACTTATATGTTTAGTAGTTATAGTATTTATTCAAATTTGGACAATTTAAATGAGACATAATAAAGACAAAATGATAGAATGAGAGGGGCATGAGAATTTTGCTGTCTCATATGATGGATAAATTCTAATCATTCACTGTCCTCTCCTTGCTGATCTTGATATTTTATGAAAGTTGTATAGACTATTACTGCCCTCACTTCCAAATGAGAGGTAATATCCTCTCTCAAAACTCTGGGAACATTAAGGAACGCAATTCCTCTACAGCCCTTGGCAGAGCAAAAATGAATATAATAAATATCAATTCATTCTTTTTTCCCGAATTCTATTGTACCGCATGATTTTCATATTAACCTCAAATTACTGATTTTTTTTTTACTACTTGAATCTAGAGTCAATCATTATTATTACCTAGGGTATTTTTATTATCAAAATATTTAAACATAGCTGTGGGTTTTTAATAGTCTGATAAAGATGACCCACTTGCAAATTATTCATCTTTTCTTTATAATAGGATATTAATTCATGTATGTAAACGACCCCCTTTAAGTCAGATATGAGAAAAGCTTATATCTTTATGTAAGCTGTTATACTTTTATAAAATCTATGCTAATTTATTGTTTTTAATATGCCAAGCATTTTATATTAACCAGCTTATATTAAAGATCATTTAGTTATCTGTATTTTCAAGAACCATCAATCTTTATAGAGAATAAACACTTTTTTCTTTGTATGACATCAATTTTTAATTGTAAAAATATGAACCACTACATATTTTTCCAATTTTATGGTAAAAAAAATCATTTGAGATACTTATACAAAGACTTGAGAAAGCCTACATTCTCAATTTTAAATTTTTCCACAAGTATTCAATGATACAAATGTTTTAGAAAGATTTCTAACCTGCTGCTATCTATAAGCAAGGCATAAACTATAAAGTTCAGTCACACACTGCAAACATGGACTGTGGTTTTGGAAGTGGTCAGCATCCCAAATCTGCTAGAACATGAATAAGTGAATGCAGACAGGAAAAGATCTAATTGGTCCATGTGGAAACTATGCAGCTGTCTCCTTCACCTGAAACCCTGTGGTAGTGTGTGCACAATTAAAGTACAGATTGCAAGATTCTTTCATGGTGATGTGAAACACAGAAAAAGAAAACAAAACAAAATCACAATTTTGATTTTACACCAATTAACTGAAAACTTTATACACTTATGAAGCATGGCTTTTTGAGTTATGCTTTATTTTTCCTGTATTTATATGAAAATGGGATCTGTTACTTACAAAAGAAATAGAAATTAAATAACTTTGATTCTATTTACTTTTCATTTGGTTTATGTCATTTTCATATGTGTATCACATTATTAGTAGTAGAAGTAGTATTGTTTAAAAATTTAGAACTGGAATTAACAGAATGAAAATTAGATAAAGGGTCTGGAGAGAGGGCTAAATGGTTAAGAGCACTTACTGCTCTTGCAAAGACTTGTGTTCAGTTCCCAGAACCCACATGGCAACTTACAGTCTTCTTAATTCTATCATCAGAAATCTAACACTCTTTTGACTTCCATGGGCACTAGGTAACATACATGTAGACAAAATATTCATATACCTAAAATAGGAGCACAGCAATACATTGTTCAGTACTATATGGTCAATCCTCAAAACATACTTACAAATGATAGTGTATGTTTAGGAAAAGATATTTATATGCATATGCCTCCACACATGAAATAACTAAGTGAAAGTGAAGTCATGATTTGAAGGAAGTATAGTTAGGGAGGGGCATATGATACGGCTTTGTAGAAGCTGATAAAGGAAAAATTTTGTAATTATAGTCTCACCTTAAAACAAAACAAAAACCTATCATTGCATGAATCCCATGGTTGAATCAGTAATAATAATTTAATACATCATATTCAACTGTGCAATAATTTATTGTTTTTATGGTGACAAATAAGCATATGTGAATAACTGACCATTTGCTGAGATCTATAAGCAGCGTGAGAAGGTGATCTGTTTCTTATGGTATTGAAAGGTAGAGCCATGATCAAATGATCAACAAATAAAAAAAATGAATGAGGTGTGCGTCATCATGCAGTACATGCTTCATGTTTACAAGCTTAGAAAAATTATACCTCTTTTATCCCTTATTCTGTCTAAAGATAGGACAATCCAAAATGAGCCTTCTTAAACTTCCCATAACGAGAAGAAAAATCAAGAGAACCATGGGATTTTCAAAGCCATCAGCAGATACTATTTTAAGCTATCAAATTTTAATTCACTGCTTTTTGAAGCCTACATATTTTTATTTTACATAGATTTTTTTATAAATTCATAAATATGTGGTAGTTTGCATAACAATGGCCTCCATAGGCTCATATATTTGAATGAATGCTTAGTTAAGGGAGTGGCACTATTAGAATTAAAGGATTAGGAGGCTTGAACATATTGGAGAAATCAAGTGCCACTTGGAGTATACTTTGAAATTTTATGTATTTGTGCCAAACCAAGAGTCTCTCTTCTTCTCTCTACCTATGGGTCAGGCTATAGCTCACAGCTACAGTCTGCCTGCATGCCACCGTGTTACCAGCCATGATCATAATGGTCTAAACCTTTGAAAATGTAACCAAGCCACCATTTAAATGATTTCTATTATAATAGTTTCTGTGATCATGGTCTTTCTTTACAGCAGTATCATAGTGAATTGGAAATGTACAGTTTAGCAGGCTTCATTTTGGGCTAAAAACCCAGATGTCTCTTTTTTTCTTTCTCTCTCCTTCCTTTATTCTCTGTTCTTTACACCCTTGTCCTCTTTACTCTCCTCTTATTAACTTTCCCTGCCTGCCAGCCCCTCCAATCTTTGTACTGTCTAGCTATTGGCTGTTGAGCTTTTTATTAGGGCAATTAGGTACCTTAGGCAGAAAATGTGAACCAGCAACACACCTTTACATAATTAAACAAGTTCAGGCTAAAACAATGTACCACAGCTTTACTTACTTGAAGTAATATTCCAAAACAGTACAACATATACTACATTTCTCTTCCTCTTCCTCTCTTTCAATACTTCTCATGCTATTCTCTTGTTTTCCCTCAAATTCATAGACTCATTTTCTTTCATTGTTGATGCATGTACAATGATTTTAAATCTTCTGAATGACCATGTTTTATTCATTTTGTAATTAATAGAGTTCAGTTGGTTGCTGCACTATCATAATATTTTGGATGACTAAAAATAAAATTAAATAATAACCACAGATGGCAGATAAATCTAACCCCTTTCAACATATTTACACTTAAAGCTTTATTTGGATGTATCTTTGTTTTGATGCAAATTTCGCATATAGAACACTTTATAAACAAAAGCACTCCATAGGAAGGAACAACTCAATTTGGCTTAAATATGTTTAAAATTTTACATTTGATATAGGCATGTATCTAAAGACATATCTTTGCATATTTGTAATAGGAAGCCGTATAATTTCTTGTACGAAATTTTGCTTTCTGTGTGAGTGTTCTTTCCTTTTGAACTTGTTCAGTTTGCCTTTGCGTTTTGCTCTCAATGATTATCTTCCTCGATATAGTGAAGGTGCACAACCTGCTAGTTGTTTTCTACTTGTCTAATGAAAGAGAGGGACAAGAGTGCTTCGGAAACAAAGAGTAATAAGAAAAAACAGCCTTGAAAATGTTTTCTTAAAATAAGTAGAATTATTTTTATACATAAATACAATAAATAAAATAGAGGCGTGTTAGATTAACACCAATTAACATTTGCACCATATTACAGAAGAGAAATAGTTACCCTTTTAAATCATAAAAAACAATTCAAAATATTTCCTAAAATACTCTAAAGGAGATCAGCTGACCTTACAACCATTAACAGTTATCCGCAAGAAAAGATGAAACTGTTATCACTAAAATTGCTCATAACTCATAATGCTCCCTATAGTGCAATTAAATGAAAAAAGTAATTTAACATAGCTCAAGGTTAGTTTGCATTGTATCTCCACTGACTGAAAGAAAATTAAGGTGCTTCTAATTTTGAAGACAGTTAAAATCAACACAAAATGAAGATGTTTGTATGTTTCTTTAGTGTTTAGCTCAGAATTGCTCCTATGCTTTCTATATACATTTATTCTCAGAAGCCAGATTTCTGGTTCATTTGAGTGCACTTCGAATTTAGTTAGGCACTACAAGAAGTGCTTTTCAAACTTAATGTGTATTTAAGTCACCTATAAATGTTGTGAAATAGATCTGGGACTAAATATGCAATTCTGCATTTCTAACAAGCTCCAAGATGATGCGGATGCTGTTGATTCCCTCAAAATTCATGAGATCATTATACACAAAAGGACTAATTCTAAAAGAAATGACTATCTTTGTTAATCACCCAGTGAAGCTGTTGCAAGAAGCATTTAGTTCTTAAGCTTTGTCATAGATAGCAGGTATGTATTAAGCAAAAAATGTGTATATGATTGATCTGCTTTACCAATATACTGCATAAAGGATGCTGACTAAAATTGTACTTGATTGAAAGGCATTATACCACTTAACTTTTATCTAGTCCTCCATTACCAGAACACTGTTTTTAAAAAACAGATAACATGGAAAATTTTATTTCAATTTATCCTATTATATTTATTATCATTTATTATCTTTTAATAATTTTAGTAGATAATTATCTTGCAAACAGTCAAACTGAAAATTTACTTCTTAGCTTCAGGCCTTTCATTTTGCATGTCAGAGACATGGGAAAGATTGATAGAATGAGGAAGTGTGAGTGAATATCGTGACTTAACCAAAATGATTATGTCCTCTTTTTCCTTTGCTGCATTCTAAACCAACAATACTGATGGTCTAAACTTCAGAAAATATTTCTGTATTATCCTTGCTATCTTTTCCTCGAAACAAAACTAATATCCCCATAGAAGTAATTATTCATATTTCTTTAAGATATGAATTTATATACAATTACTTGTTCCCCAATTATGTTAATTTTAACTAAATTAAAAGAAGTTCACACTTTCTTAGAAGAGATCCAGATGGAAAGATGGTGACAGGTGTTAACTGATTGGGAAAAGCTAACATATGACAAAGAATTACAGTTGTGGATACTTTGTACAAAGTACACTTCACAGGGACTAAAGTAAAAATTGACTATTACTAAACTTAAATGAGAGTATTTAAGTTTTATACTCATGGGGATGCAAAAATAGAAAAGAAACACTGACAGCTATTCTACCAAAACTTTATCTTAATATTTCTAATCTTTCTTTAAGTTAAAAGAAATATTTTTAAATAGTCAAGCAAAGTGAAATATTAAAATGACATCTGTACTCATTTTAGTGAAAGTATTAATATATTATAAGTGCTTGTTCTGTTAATAATATTATGGATACTGAATATTATACATAGAAGAAAACCATGAATACTTCCAACTGAAAAAAAAAATGTAGCATTGGCTGGGCAGTGGTGGTGCACACCCTTAATTCCAGTACTCAGGATTCAGAGGCAGGTTGATTTCTATGAGCTAGAGGCCAGCCTGGTCTAAAGAGTGAAATCCAGGAATGCTACAGAGAAAGCCTGTCTTGAAAAACCAGACTTAAATTACAGTGTTATTTGGTAAATATTTAATTATGGCATTGAATGGATCTGTACATTCAAAATTACATTTATATCAGAAATCTTATTGTGCATCCTCCAGAGCAATATCTGCTAAACCTTGTTTTGAAGTAACGGAGAGTAACTAAACTGTTTGTTCCTAAAAAAAAAAAAAAAACGATGCAATTAGTAATATATCTGTTAGAAACATGATTTTATTGAGGAGTAGTAGATGGCTTAGTGATTAATAGGACTTGCTCTTACTGAGGACCTGACTTTGGCTCCCAGTTCCTGTGTCAGGTAACTCAAAACTGCCTGTACCACAAGCTACACAGATAGGATAATCTTATCGCCACTGATAATGGGAACAATATTTGGGCTTACAAACCTACACACACACACACACACACTCACAGTGAGTCAATAAAAAACTATTTCTTTAAATTCTTTCTTTTGTTTTCAAAAATTGTGATACAATGAAATAAAGACTTCTGATGCTAAGGAGGCAAGAGTCACTGTATTACAGGTCTTGTGCCTTTGACAGTGGAGTTGCAGGAAGAACCAACAGTTACTGGTTTTTCTCACTTCTTGAAGGATATTAAGAACATAGACTTAGTTGCACCTTTGTAGTACTATTCTGACTGGTTGAATAAAAAAATTAATTCTGAAAATATTATCAAGTACACTTACAATTATTATAACATATGATACAATAATTTTATACAAATAATTAGTATTTTGGTAACACGTTTTATTTGATTTACTTGAAGATTTAAAACCGGAAATCTATTCTAATAGTTTTAAGTTACTGCCTTTCTAAATAAGTCAATACCTTTAATTTTAAGGTCATCTTTTTGTCCTCATTTCTTATTTTTACATATTCATATACATTAAAAGAAGCATTCTTATTTTTGAATTTGCTATATATTCTAATGAAATAGCAAAAAAACAGTCATGAAATATATTCCTTTGCTGAAAATTAATATAGTCAAGCAGTATTAGCTTTTAATAATTCCTTAAACTGAATGGCTTATTTTAGAAATTTAAACAGTGATGAGGTTTGGATATCGTTGTTCAAAGTAACAGGAAGTAGCTTTACTAAATTGATGAACAGTCTGGAAGTGATAAAAATAAAAACACTGATAAAATGGTGCATGTTGAAGGAGGGTTTTTTTAACAACAGTTTGTATTTAAAGAAAGATAATTCAAACAACAGTTTTTATCTATCATACAATGTCTTATGAAAGTCTTCAAATGGAGGATCCAGATAGTATATCTTAGTCAATAGCATGAAATCAAAGCATGATGCCCTAGGGAACCCTAGAAAAAAACATCTTTCACATATTTTTTCATGTCTTTAATATTGGCATAGAATATATTAAGGTCAATTTATTTTTTCCAAATGCTCCTGTTGTGGTGAACATTCAAGGTGTCATATAAAACTGACAACATTAACATTTTTGTTTAAAATGTGCATATATATATATATATATATATATATATATATATATATACACACACGTATATATATGAGCCTTCAGTGTGCTGATGTTTTAATTATTCTTAGCGTTTTAGGAGGGTCAAGAAAAAATAATAATAAGATGGACAGATAGAATTGGTTTAAATAAATTTTTATGCACCTCATGTTGCTTGACCCATATATATGTATATATTATATTCTGTTTTATATACAGCCAAAAATATGAAGCAAATGGACAAAGACCAATTACAATGGCAATTTTAAGACTGCCTGGAATTAGTCATTGTTTACTCTCTAATTGAAGACAGTGTATATGCTTAACCTACTGAAAAATTTCACTTAATTCAACCCAATTATTAACTCTATCAAATATAAAGTCTTGAATGAATCTATAGGTAACATTTAGATTAAACATCATTAGGATAGAAAATGCCTTGATCTTTAAATTCAAGAGTTATTCCATGGTCAGAAGGATGGGTTAGTAATGCCAATGCAATGGCCTTAAAGGAATGCTTGAACAGGACATTCACATAAATTAAGCACACACAATAAATTATAAGAGAAAATGTCTTCATGATGAATTCCTGTCGTTTTGAACCTTATTTTGGATCAGAATGTTGCATCACACACTTTTCAATGTCTTATATTTTTTCAGAATGTCAAAATGGCATTAGATATTTGGAATGTTTTTTTACTGCCATATAAATTTTAATTTTTATATTTCTTTTCAGCTACCGTGTCCAAATGTTATAACCAGTCTCATATAGAGTCAGTAATATTGATTACTAGTTTGTACTTTCTTTGGAATCTGCAGAGCTTATGGTTGACACATGTATAATTACATGTAGAGAATTGGAAGACTGAAAATATTTTATGACATCATATTTTCTTTCTTAATTATTACCTCATTGAACATCTTTCAGGATTATTCAAGCTTCTGATTACTAATAACAATATGAAACCCATATTTAGCTGGACAAAATTATAGGTTTCTTAATCTCGCTAACATTTTTAAAAACATTATCAATCAGCTGTTATATTTTTTCTCCTTCCCATAATCATGAGTCAAATACAGACTATTGGAAGAGCAGAATTTTAAAAACAGAAATTTACCACTTACTCCTAGAAATTATTTCTTCTCTCCATCGCCAGAAGTGATGACTCTCACCTGAAATGAAGCTGTTTATTTTTAAACATGATTTGCCATATCACTTTGTATAATATATTATTACAGCCATGCATACATTTCATGTATATTGGCACTCTAGAAGCTTTTAGGAAGACACTAAGTAATACTCTTATCATACTCATGATTGTGAATATTATAGAAGAGTTTAGGTGATCAGTTCATCAACATTTTTGGTAATGAAAAGAGTCTACAGTGATGATATGGATTGAGGGTCTTCCTAGAGTGAATATACAGGTTTATCCACAGGCAAACAGAAGCACAGATATTTTCAAAAGCTCCTACCTCCCAGAGTAGCAGATAGCAAGAAATGAGTCCCATATTTCTTGATAAGGTTTTCTGTGATTTGCTGAAGAGTAGGTCGCCGTCCCAAAAGCCTTATGTTGCGGAAGAATTCAGGGGCAAGAGGCAAAGGAGAGCCAAGAAAATTTCTTCTCTCAACTGCAAGATTATTTACCTTCCAACGGCCAAATTCCCTGAAAAGCAAATTTATTTTTATTCACAACTGCACAATCTGAGTGTTTCCATTTGAGAACTTCAATTGGGAGTTTAATTGACATCTCTACATTGTAATGACTGTAACTTGGAGTAAGGTGTCAGGTGCTGCGAGTAGAAGAGACTACATCTATAACTCACTTAACTGGAATTGAAACCAATTCACAGTGACAATAAATACTTAAATAGCTTCTACTGAGATATTTTATCAAGGACATACATATACACAAACCTTATGTCCTTTTGAAGAAATTGTATGTAGTTACTAAAAAAGAGACAAGAATAATAAAAATTAACATAATCTATTCTGGGTTAGAGAGATTGTTAAATGGTTAAGGGCACTGACTGCTCTTCCAGAGGACACAGGTTAAGTTCCCAGCACCCTTATGACAGCAAACAGCTTCCTGTAACTTCAAATTCTACATGGACATATAAAACACTAATGCAATCAAACAAAAACAAATAATTTAAAAAAATAAAAGTAATTTATGATGAGTACTTCAATAAAAAACAAAATTGACATCACCATTCCAAAGTCATTGTTTCCATTAATTTTTAAATATGAATTTTCAAATTTTGGGGAGATTTCAGATGCAGAAAAGATATTTTTCTTTAAGCCCTCAAATGAACAACTGTATTTTGTATCATTTTAATTTCATCTTTATAAAGTTTATCATATGCAATGTATTCAAAATCTTAATTTTTACCAAAATTAATTTTTTCAAGATGAATAACTTTATAGATGAATTTGTCAAATGACAGAACAGCCAGGTAAGGGCATTAGATTGTGTACATTAAATAAACTAATGTATTTTACTTGAGTTACATTAACAGTAAACTTAGGAAAATTTTTGGTGAGCTAGATAACTTGACATAAGATTATTCAGATTATTTTAAACAATGGTTTTGCAATTTTTTTTCGTGAATTTCTTGCAAAGATGCTTTCAGTGTGCCAGACAAATTTACATAATTAAGGATATATTTATGATGGAGAACCATGTTACCATGATGCCCATTTTCAAGTGGAGATTATAAAATAAATAAACAAAGGGAAGGATTGCATTAAACAATGTTCTAATAATATGTTCTGAGTATTACACAGCCCACCTTCACTAACAACCAACACTAAGAAGGGGTTGTCCTATCTTTTAATTAATTGCCAGGGAGAGCAACTCTGGAAAGGCCGTATGTAAGGAAATACTCAAAGGAGTAAGAGTTGCTGAATGGAGAGAAGTAGGGCAAGGTTTTACACACATTATTGGGGGACAATTAGGTATTTCTGGGACTAAGAGGTCACAACGTAACATTTCTAACTGCATATATCTTGCAAATGTTGCATGTCTGGGGAGTTTAAAAGCATCTAATATTGGAATACTAATCATAATGTCCGATTCACTAAGGAATCTAGAGGAAACACTTTATTGAGTAAAACTGAGATTACTCTTTCTTCCCTGAGTAACTCTAACTACCTTCCTTATTACATCATTTTTAAGGTTGAAACATTCTCCTCAGCAAGTGCTCTTAATGTCAGCAGATTTTAGAGACCCTTGGAAATTTTACACCAGAGTTAGTGTTTCATGGTATGTTAGGTGGAAATGACATTATATGTTTTAAAATAAAAAAAATGAGTATTATGTGTTAATTATATGCACTGTAGAGTTTCATTATGCAATTTATTTGGGAATAATTTAATCATATTCATTCTCATTTACCCTCTTTTGACTCCTGCCTTTCTCTTTTCAAACACTCCCTTCTATTTTACACCTCTGTTTTCCTTTAGATTTTAATTTTGCCTATATTTTCTATAGCGTGATTCATTTTCCTACAAACAGCATAATTCTGTCCTTCTTTATTGCTGAATAATAAACAGAAATGTTAATGCTGCTCTTTATGGAACCACATTGGAAGAAAACTGCTCCCTAGATAGTTTGATATATTCTTTTTAAAACCATTAAATGTAGTTTCCATCATTAAACACACAGCCTTTAACAACAGAGTATAATACTTCATACACACACACATACACAGAATCACACACACACACACACAGAGACATAAACACATCTTGTTTTTTACCTAAGGTTGAGTTGTTGTCAGTAATTTTGTTCTATAATGTCATTTTCTACAACAATTTGTTTTATTGTTTTCCTATTACAAACACATAGAATAGTGTGTTGAAATATAAATTTAAATATGAGATAATTTTAAATAAGATATGTAATGTATTATTGATAATATCAACAAGATTAAGTAATATAGTCCTGGGAACTTACTTGTTAAACAATCATATATAAATATATAATTTTACTCACTCGTTGAAATATGTATTTAAATAACAGTTGCTTACCAGCTAAAAAATTTTGTAGCCTTGTATTCAGCAATAATAAATTAAGTCCTGTAATTTGAGACAACTGGAACTGAAGATTATAAAACCAGGTAAAATAACTCAGGCACAGGAAAAAACAGAATCATGTGGTCTGATTCATGAAAGGCTTTAAAATTTGAGTTGCTTGTAATGAAGAAAGGAATTCCAGCAATGCCAGTGGGGAGCAGATGGAAGTTAGAGGAAAGGCTAAGCAATAGGTACTACTGAGAGAGGTGACAATCACTTAATGCAATGCCATTGCTTGATGATAACGTAAAATATGATTCAAGACACTTAAGAAAGAATTCTTATGTTTTCTTCATTGTGGGATGATCAACATTTGAGAAGGTTAAAAAGTCTATCATAATTTACATATGTTATTTAGATGTATCCATGCATGAAAATATCACATGCTAGCTCATAACCATGAAAGATGCTTGTGTTTTGATTATCATCTAAAACAGTATAATTAACTGAAGCAAAGTAAATCTCTAGTCCTAGGGATTTGGGAATTGTACTGAGATATAACCTGAAGGAGGGAGATGAAGTTAAAATGCTGTAAAATATCTCTTTCTGTATAAAATACAAGCACATAGTTATTCTTATATCTTAACTTATTTCATGACTATTGTTTGATATGATTTTTGCTCACCTAACTCATCTGGTGTGTTATGACTCCTCTTAGATTTTCATACCTTCCATACTGATATGAAGAGCTTAACACTGTGGATACTTCTATGGAGTGTGCTTCAGCCCTCAATGGTTTTGATTTTCTGTTTACCACATCTAAAAATCTTACTGTCTCAATTTACTTTTCACCATTTATTTTTGACAAAACACTTATTTACTTTTGATCATATTATTTTTCCAATGTCACCTACCAAAAAAAAGCAGACTGTAGATACCACTAAACAAAGGTCAACTAAGTATTCAAGTAATTTACAAGGAATTATTTTCTTAATTGCCAGAACATTAATTAAGATTCCCTTATTCTTTCTCAATCCTTGGAAGCTGTGATAAAAAGCAGTCTAGGCAAGAAATTTTTTTTCTGGAGACTAAGTACTATCATATTTGCAGGTACAGACATTGTCCCTTTCCTGGGCACAGAATCAGTTGGCATCTTCTGCTCTTCCCTAAAGCAGCATCAGCTTTCCTTGACCAATGACCAGGGAACATGTTACATTGATCTGCCTTATTGTTCTGATACCTTAATGGAAAAAGATTACTCCTCTATATGTCCTCAAAAGTATCTTTCTTTGCAGACTGTAGAAACAAACAATATGTATGAATTAAAAAGAAACATAGTCATGTAAAGTCATCAAGATTATAGATTTATTGTTTAGACTGTTGACTTTCTATAAATATTTTAAACATCATGAAAGATGGATTTTGACACTAGGAATACTTTAAGAAACAAATTATAAATTAATATTTTTACAAGTAATGGAATCATAGGAGAAAATTTTTAATTTCCATTTCATGAATAGATGATCCAGATTGTTGGAGACTCAGCACTGTACAAAATTTCTTAAAATAAAAGTAAGGTAGTGTTCAATTGAAAACTTGTGAAAATATATGATATTAAGTATGATTACCATAGTGTGAATATTTTACCTAACATCTGAGAATTCTGTCCCAATGTTGCATTACTATAATAAAGAAGAACTTTCTGATAACTCATTTAGTCCTTCATTTTTACTTGGAGCCTATACAGACCATGAATAAATTTCCAGTATAGTTATTTGAAGTCTTTAAATGAAGTAGTTACAATGATTAGAACTTAACATATTTTGGCCCCTTTATAAACACAAATATTTCTATAGCTTATAAAAATGAACCATCATCAGTTCAAATAGATCATCAACTTGAAATGTCTTTTTTAAGTTCTATGAAATCTCTTTATTTGTATCATATGGTTGTTTCTAAAGATTCTGATTTTTTGGAATCTACAACGTGCCTCCACATACATTTATTTACCCACAATATCAATTATGTTCTTTGTTCCTCATCTTACACAAGGGTGGGAGATCAAGAACTACATCATTAAATGCATTGAAATTATAGTCAAATAATTTTTACATTGTCATTATCATTTCATAATTATACTTAAAGTCTGTGTCAAAGAATAAATGTCATCATTATGATTAATATCAGCTCCGTTTCCTTGTGATTTATCAAATGCAGATAATCAGTCATTAATTATACTGAAAAATTTGAACACAATATCACAGGAAAAACTGTCTAGAATTTTAACCAAACAAAATAATTCAGTCGCTAAAACCAGGCTTATATTTAACTGCTAATTTGTTATGAATAAAGTTTTTTTTCCCTAATTACTCAATGATATGAATTGCATCAGCTTTCATGTAACTGCATGTGTTGGCTTATGATTTTATTTTATAAATATTCATTAAATTTACAAATATAATTTTAAAATAAAATATATTACTTAAGTGTTAATGTAATAATAAATTTAATGAGCATTGTAAAGTGATCTGACAACTCTTAGTAGCAATAATCTTGTAACTGCAGCTGTAAAACCATACTAATCTTAACAAATGTCTGCAACGATTGATATTTCCCACAGTTTTAATATGTGTAACTATTATAATTATATTTGGCTTGCTTTTACCATGCTCACTATGCTATTTTTCTGGCATTACAAATATTTTCCATCTGACTGGAAAAAATATAAATATCTCTAGTTACTTGAATAATCAAAACTATGAACAAAGATTTACAATAAAAAATAAAAAGTGTCATTCAAAAAAAGACCATGGACCTGAACAGAGAGTTCTCAAATTAAAAAAAAAAATGCCTAAAATATATCTCTAAAAGTATTCATTTTCTCTGGGAATGAGGAAACCACAAATCAAAACACCTGAAGGTTTCATTATATAATAACCGAAATGTCAAAGATCACAAAACAAACTAAAACAAATTGTGAAGGGGCATGAGGAAAATGGAAATTTCACTCACTGTTAGTGGGATTGCAAACTGATGTAGTCACTGAAAAACTCAGTGTTGTAGTTCCTCAAAAAGCTCAAAACAAATCTCTTCCTCTATGCTACTCTATGGTTTGTGCCTAAACATTCCATTCCGTAGATACTTGCTCAACCATATCAGTTGCTTCACTAGGCATGATAGTTAGGAAAGGCAAATAACTTAAATATCTATCAATATGTAAGTGGATAATAAAAATATTCTCTATCTATATTGTACAATACTATGAAGCCAGGCATTTAATGGAATTAAATCTCTGGTTAGGTGGCAGAGAAGATGGATTATCTGTCATTAGCTTGACCCCAAGCAGAGGACATTAAGTACAAACTTGAGGTTTTGAAGGTTCTTTTGAACACAGCTATGGATTAAACAGAAAGAATCTATGAAATTTTTATGCTAGAAGAGAATCACTATCTCTTTTATTATTTTTTATAAAATGTTACCTGGCTCAGTAGTAGGAAAAAATAACTATTTCATTTTGAATAACGTGCCAAATTCAAAGTAGACTAGTGAAGGCAAGGAAAATGATTACAGCAAACATTTGTTGATCACAGAAAAACAATAAGCACTGATTGCAGCAGCAGGCAGTTAGTAATATTATTGAATCACAAAAATAATTAGGAGCTGTAGAGAACATTTTTAAAATCTCTTTGTTTATATTTAATTGTGCTCATTCTGTTTTTCTTTTTAATTTGCTAAATCTATGGGATATGTAATGACTGATAGCAATCTAGGTTTGTAATTATTTTGAAATATTTTCTATGATTTGACAGGAAGTCATTCAAATTTTAAGGAAAATGGCATATTAGCACCATATACTTTATATCAGATGAGTAGCAATGTATATACAGTTTGGTACTTCAGTACATACATGGCAACACTGATGCTATTTATTCATTTTTAATCAGGTGTTATGAGGTTTCATGCAAAGTACACACACACACACATGCACACACACATACACACTTGCAATTATTTTTTCTCTTCTTAAATTTCAAATTTTGATGGCCATGTCTAGGTATGTAGTCCTCCCAAAACTGAGGTCTGCATTAATGTCCATTTCCCATGTTACTATAAGACCCCATGTAAATCATGTGTTGAACCATGAGTTTAAGTACAAGGCCTCATTTAGCCATCCCTGTTCCTTTCCAGCCCTGGGATAATGGACCCCAATGATTCCAGCATGGAAAAGCTGGAGCTGTCCTAAATGGGAGACTTTTCACCCCACATGTAGGAAAGCTGTACCTACCCCTCACCAAGGGAGTTGAAGAGTTGGCCATACTGATCAACTCGGCACTCAGATATACATCCAGGCCATTGAACTTGCACAACCAAGCATCCACCCCATATATAACCTGCAGAAGTACATGAAGGGACTCATTCTGTACAGTCATGACTATATGGTCTACATGACTTGGGGCAACAGCAGGATATCTGGGGAGTTTCCATGTTGGTCCAGAGTTGATGATATGCCAGAGGTCAGAGGCCTTGAATCTGACCAAGAGCACATTACATAATGAACATTTGTGGGGAAAAGCAGTTTGGACAAAAGACTATTCAGCATGATACACAGCAGCTCCGAATGCCACTAATATAAATGAAGAGGTGATGGAGATACAAAGAACGAGGAGCAAATATTAGTTTTGCTTGTGGTTTTTGTTTTTTCTCTTTCAATTTACTTATTTTCTTGTTTGTGTTTCTGTTTCCTGGATCTTACATTGAAATTGATATTCTAATTTGTACTTTCATTTTTCAGTTTATTAGTATTTTTTCTTCTTTATCTTATTGTTTTTATTTCTTTGTTAGTTTTTCTTTGGGTGGTACACCAAAAGGGTGAGTAGTATGAGATTGGGATGCATGATGTGAAATTGCCTGTTATTTTAATTTCAAAATTATAAGATAATGTCTATTTTAAATAATAACTGAACTTACCATAATTATTCCTATGTCATAATAATGTGATTGCATAGATTTCATTATATATATATATATTGATTATGAAAATTCTATTAACAAATATAGCATTTTTTAACATTTATAATGGTAGAAGTAATTTTTTATTCATAAATGAAAATTTTTGTACTTCAATAATAATTTAAAATTTTATAGGAGACACTAAAATTTGGAAAAGGAATGGCTTGAAAACTCAGAAAAGAGAGTTTTAATATCCCATCATCATCAATTTAAATCAAACTTCAAAACTATAGACATTAAGATGTTTTCAAAGTCACTGATGTCATGTGTGTAACAATATTGACTTTGTATAATTTCAAGTTATAGCTTTAAAATTAGTAGAGGAAAATATATTTTACCACTTAAGCAATTTGGCACCAATATACTATACACGTTGCAGTTATAGATTAATAACCTATAATGGCATGTATACTTATTGTTGGGAAAGAAAGAAAAAGAAAATATTTTTAAAATAACCAAGTATATAAGTATATAAGTAATATTCAAGTATCTCTCTTATTGACCTCACCATAAATAAAATTTAATGCTAGGAAGAAAATTAAACTAACCAGAGAACATGTTTTTTCAAATAGGAAATTAATATATTTCAGTAACTTCTAGAAGCATTTATATAATACTTGCTTAGGTACTTACAGATGGTATCTTTTATCTCCAAACTCATCTCAAGCTCAGACTAACTAAAGATAATGTCAGGGTTGTTAGTCAATTAAATATCTAAACATATGAGAAATCATAATGTCCTAAAACATTTGATGTAACATAAGGTTAAAAAAGGCAAAATCAAAGATTCTCCTTAGAGTACTTTCAATATAGTGACAATTGATGGAGGAGGGTCATCTGTCTATGGTTGATTCTCACTGGTTAATAAAGAAACTGCCTTGGCTTTTTGATAGGGCAGGATTTAGATAAGTGGAGTAGACAGAACAGAATGCTGGGAGAAAGAAAGCATAGTTGGTCAGACGCTATAGCTCTCCTCTCCAAGATGGACTCAGATTAAGATCCTTCCCAGTAAGCCACCTCATGGTGCTACACAGATTATTAGAAATGGGTTAATCAAGATGTGAGAATTAGCCAGTAAGAGGCTAGAGCTAATGGGCCAAGCAGTATTTAAAAGAATACAGTTTCCATGTAATTTTTTCAGGTGTAAAGCTAGCCAAGTGGTAGGACGTAGTGTGCCGCTCCCACTACAGACATTGAAAATATAGAAAAAATTTTGAAAAAAAAATGTATACAAAAAGAATTATTTTTAGAAAATTAAAATTTAGCAGAATTATAGTGATACTTTATGTTTTAATAAATAAAGTTTGCCTAAATATCAGAAGGACAAAGATAAAC
This sequence comes from Microtus pennsylvanicus, assembly GCF_037038515.1. Taxonomy (NCBI): domain Eukaryota; kingdom Metazoa; phylum Chordata; class Mammalia; order Rodentia; family Cricetidae; genus Microtus; species Microtus pennsylvanicus. The sequence continues at coordinate 40,497,878 of NC_134588.1, read as the reverse complement.
CACTAAAGGTTAGGCAGTAGTGGCACACACCTTTAATCCCAGGATTTGGAGACAGAGGCAGATGAATCTCTGTAAATTCAAGGCCACCATGGGCTACACAGATCAATGCAGAAATCAATTCAGGTGATGGCAACCTACACTTTTAATCCCAGTACTAGGGAGTCAAACACCTTTAATCCCAGAACTAGAGGGAATATAAAATGAGAGGAGAGAGAAGCTAAGACTGTTTAGTTTGTTTAGGATCATTTCATCCAGCCTTGGTAAAAGGCAAAACATCTCTAGTGGCTTGGCTACTTTGCTTTTCTGTTTTTGGGGTTCACCCCAATATCTGACTATTAGGTTTTTTTTTTATTTTTCATTCTACACAAGATATAATAGTTTTATGAAGAAAATGTTTAAGCTTTGAAAGACTATTTGTAAAAACCCAATGGGATTGGAATTCCTTCTTTAAGACTATACATTCAATGAGCTCACTTTCAGTCCACCCAGCTTTACTTCATCAGGGTTTTAACACAATAGCGCCACAGCTGGGAAACAAACTTTTAGCGTGAGCATTGGGGACACTCTGTACCTGAATTAAGTAGTACTTAAGTTTTTCTATATCATTAACCATGCAGTGAGGTAGTGAATAATTTTTTAATATTTTAGGATGAATTATAGGGGAGACTTTAAAGATGGAACTGACAGAAGAGCAAAACAGCAGTGATAATACCCCTGACTGTCATCCTGGCTTGAACACAAGGCTCTAAAACTTGGGCTGAAACCTTAGGCAGAAATCTTGAAAATCATGAGCCCAAATCAAACCTTTATTACTTTTAAAAATAATTACATTAAATACCTTGAAATAAACCTTGTACCAAAGAAGGAAAAGACAAATATAATGAAAAAGCTAAAAGTAATTACAGAAATAGAAGAAGACAATAGATGATGGAGAGATTTCCCATGTGCTGGAATTAATATTTTGAAAATGACCAACTTAGTAAAAAAATAAATAGATTCGGTGTAATCCCATTAAAATTACAATACCATCTTTGACAGAGATAATTTTGGGAATTAAGAACTCCCATGAAAACACAAAAGATACCAAGCAATCCTGAACAACAGTCAACTCTGAAGTACTGCCATAGCTGAATGTGAGTTATTCTGTAGAGCTATTGTGACAGCAAAACAAAGCAAAATTATAATGCAGCAATGTGGTACTGGATCAACATCCAAGATAAAGACATGTGCAATGGAAGCCAAGATTTCTATAAAGGCCCACAAGGCTACTGTCCTCCAGTTTTTGAAAAAGGTGTAAAAGATATAATTGGAAGGTGGCAATCACTTCAATAATGATTCTGGAGAAAATGGCATATCCTTTAGCAGAAGAATGAAGTAAGTTCTTTATCTATGCAAATCAACTCCAAATCAATCATTGGAAAGACTTAACATGTAAATCTGAAACTATTAGAATAAAAAATAGACTAGAGAATTCAAAATACAATAAGAAGGGGCTTTTTGAACAAGACTCCAGCTTCTAAGGATAATATGTCAAAAACTAACAACGGGATCCTTATGTTTTTTCTTTTATTTTTTTAATGAGTCATTTTCTGTGCTGGAAAGATGAGTTATCAGTTAGAAACACTGATTGTTCTTCCAATATTTGAACAACGCAGCTCAAAATCATCTGTGTAGTTAATTTCACGTGTTCTGTCAACCTTTGCTGGCTTATTTGGGTATTGCATGAAGAGAGTGTACAGATTTATAGCAGGCTAAATACCTGTCCATATGAAAATAAAATAAAGCTTTTAAATATATATTTTCTATGTGTGTACTTGCTTAAATGGGATGTCAGTATTACTTTTTTGTGTTATTTTACAATTGTCAGCTATATCCTATTGATTTGTGTTGAATTTTTCTAGAGTATAGCCAGAATATGACTTAATTGTTTTAGTAAATGATAAAAGGCAGAGTATTGAATTATCAGTTTGTAATTATAAATTTAAAGCTCAAATTTTTATTCTGTTTAACTGTGTTTATTCAACGTATCTTGAAATCCATCTGTTCCTGTAAACACACTGAAGGCTGTTATCATGCTACATATCAAGTTTTTATTATTATTTTAGGAAACTACTCAGTAAGTTACTTTAGAATGAATTTAACTCACCCTCTGTTTTTAACATTCATTCTTGCTTTAATTGGTGTTCAAAATAGATATCTATTTTCAATCTTTGTTTCCATACATATATTCATAATGTGATTTTTTTCACAGATCTAAATAGAAGTATGACTTTGGTACTTGAACTATTTATATTAAATGTATTTATTTTTTTGCAATGTGTATGTGCACATTTGAGTTGATTTTCTTTAATAATTAATTTTTCTTTATGTGAGTATAAGTCACATGAACATGGATGCCCTCAGAGAGTAGAAGAAAGCATGATTCCCAGATACTTAAATGACAGGCTGTTGTAAATTACCCATGTGGGTTCTAGAATCAAAATAGTTCTCTGGAAGAGAAAGATGGGCTCTTATACACTAAGCCATCTCTGCAGACTTTTCCCATGAAATTTCAAAAAGCATCTGCACAATAAAGTCAAGATATAATATAAGAGAATCTACAGCCATGGGAAAGAATGCTTTTTAGCCATACATCAGACAGAAGATTATATAAAGAATATAAAAAAACTAATCTCATTAGCTATCAAAAATACAAATTGAAACATTAAGTATGCCCCAGTTCACAATTTTGAAATGCATTCAACAACAAAACTAGGACAATAAGGAGAACTATACACAGCTGCTGGACATAAAAACTAATCAGTTGCTGTACAAACCCCTAGGGAGTTTCTTAAGAAACTGCAAACAGGTCTAGATGGGTCCAGCCGTATAGCTTTTGGCCATTTACCCAAATAACTTCATATCACAAAGCTGTATCAGAGTTACTTTAGCTAAATAGCAAAACCAACTTAAGCTTTCACACAAGAGCACCTATATTAACAAATGAATAAAAAAGTAGGATATATTCGTGTGTGTGTGTGTGTATGTGTAATTGTGTATGTGTTTGTGTGCACGAGTGTGACTTTTTATGGAAATAAATAATGAGGTTATGCTCTTTTACAAAAAATTGATATAACCGGAGATTAAAAAAAATTAGTCTGCAAAAAAACTAAGATCATATGTTCATTTTTACTTGATGTTTCTAGAGTTTATTAACATTTATCAAACCATATATAAACACATTGTTGTAGAAACAAAGTGATTTAGAGAAACAAAGATTAAATGAAGGACATAGTTGGAGGTAAGGGGGCCTACTCTGAAAGTGTAGTATGTATTTGCGTGTAAATTTTCTCTGTGACACAGTAGAATATACAATTATCACACACAATTAAAACCTGAAATTATATAAACTGACAGTATTACTGCTCCCTGCTACTGTGAAAGAGAAGCTTTTTTTCTTAGGCTTTTCCTGTAGATATGAGAGAGAACAGGCAGGGCACCCGGAAGGGTTCAGAGCAGAGAGAGAAAGTAGTAGATTGAACATGGGCAGAAGACTGAAACTAGACATAAAAGGAGGATGAAAGAGCTAGAGATGAATTAAAAGAGAGGACCACTAGAAGGCAAAAGAGAGAAAGAAAGCATAGTCAAAATATAAAGTAGCTGGCTTCTGACTACCCACAAGAATTTGAGGAAAGACTAGAGACCCAGAAAATACCCAAACAGTACTGGGGGAAGAAGGCAATGAACTGGTTCCAAATGATACTCTGCTATATACATAGATCAGTGCCTAGCCCAGGCTCCCAGGTGTCATCAGAGGGGTGTCATTCGTCAACTGATGGGAGCATATGCAGACACCCATAGCCAAACATTAGGTGGAGCTAAAGCAATCTTGATGAAGAGTGGAAGGTAATCTTGTGGGAGCCCAAAGTGTCAAGGACACAAAGGGGAACGTGGTCTATAGAATCAACAAATCTGGAAATATATTGGTTCAGAGAAACTGAATCGACCACGTGGACCCTCTACGGGTCAGAGTTGGGTCCTCTGCATATACTTTATTGTTATGTAGTGCGCTGTTCTTGTGGGACTCCCAAAAGTGCAAGCTGAGCCTATCTTTGACTCTTTTGCCTATGCTTGACACAGTGGGCACACTTTTTCTCATATCAGATTGCCAGTCAAGTCTTGATATATGTGCCTAGTCTAATTGCTACATGTTGTTCAGGGAAACCTAGGAGAAGTGGATCTTGGAGAGTGGAGAAGTTGGGGTAAGGAAATGGAAGAATTGAGGGACAATAAAAACATGGTCAGAATGTAATGTATGAAAGGGGAAAATTGGGGAAATAAAAACAAAGAAACAAAAGTACAAAGTTTCTTGTCTAAATTTCAAAAATTCACAATATTGAAGAAAACTATATTACAATTGTCAATTTTTGAAACCAAGGAATTAAGTAAATTTTATTCACATTTGCTAAATATAGTTTAAATATATGATTTTTGAATTTAAGATGTTTTAAGCACATATCTTAAATAGTAATTATTAAATCACATTAATAATAATAATTCTATAGGTCATTCTGTTCCTATATAATTGAGATGAATAATATTTAATTGTTGTAATTGATAGGTTTTATGATTTGAATGATTTATTTAAACTTGGCCTTAATTTTGTGTATTTCATATATCCGTGCCATAGGGACATTGGATGTAACACATTTGACAAGATAAATGTGAAGTAAAATGTGATGCATTAATTGTACAGATTATCAGTTCTCTAAATTGCAACCTTTCATTCTGAATTACCCTTGAGTTGTTGGGATTTTTGTACTCTGCATTTCATTAAAAAATTGTATATCACGTATCTCTTAACATTACTGTTATCTGCAGATTACAAAATGTAAATTATACATTAACACATACTTTTCTTACGCCCCGTATTTAAATCTCACACTAAGTAAATATAGAAAACATCATCCACATTACACAAATTTTAAAATCAATGGATTGGTGTATGGTCTGTGTTTTGTAACTGACACTCCTTGACTGCAATTAATCTAATTTATTCCTATGTATGCTCACATTGCCATGTGTTTTTCCTTCTGGGGATATAGTCTGTTAATTAGGTTATGTGCTTATTATATAATAAATGATTAATTGAGTCATATCTTTTGCCTCAATTATAAAATAAGTTCCATATGTTCACTGATGAGTTCTTCCCTTTATGTCCATGTTTTTCTTAAAATTCATAAGTATAGCAGGGGGTCTTCACTCATGATAGAGCTTCTAAATCAACAATCTTTTCACAGCAAAAATAAACTTACTTGTAAGAGGAGAAATTAGGTTCTGAATTATTAGTACTTGCAATAGCTAAAACTTAGATTTAAAGGGCAGTGGAAATACTTGTTTCCCATTTACTGCTTCTGGGTGTTCCAGGGACTAGGAGGAACGTATTGAATAACTGTTTGGCTAAAATTGTAAAGCTTTAATTACTCAGTTTTATATTATTTCAACTAATAGTCTCACTGACACCCAAATGCATGCTCCAATTGCTCTTTCCTATTCTCTTCTCTCGTTTTTCTGTTTCCTTTCCTTTTTCTCTCTATCACTGTGTCTCTTTTTATTTCTAGCTCCCAGCCTCTCTACCACTGTCTCTTCCTCTATGTCTGTCTCTGACTCTCCTCTGTCTCTCTCTTAATCTGAATATAGATTGAATTTACCTTTACTCAATAGTGCAGTGGAATGCATTGCTTGGTAATGTTACCCTTAAAGCTAATGTACTATGTGGGAGACAACCATGCTCTTTTAGTTATAAGAGGATCTTTAATGTCACATATAACTGTAAGACTTATGACAAGAAGAAAAGAATTACATAGATTCACTTTCTATATTGGTAAAAAGAGATAAATATCTTTGATTAGTTTCCTGATAAAAGTTTAAGAATACTTTCGCACAGACACCCACAGACTGTTTAACATTTGGTGGCAAGAAGAAAAATACCATTTAAATGAGAAGTAGTAAACTGACAAATAATGTACACAGGAACTGAAGACATAATTTTGTCTCTATGTGAATTAATGAATCTATGTATTCCTTTTGTAAACAGTCAACTTTTGCCTCTAAATAGCTATTCAAAGATATACACTAGTCATGAGTTTGAATCTCAGATGTATGAGAACAGCACAAATGTCCTTAAGTGTGACATTTAATTAAATGTCCATAGGGGGACAAGTATGGAAAGATTAAAAGAAAACAAGACAGGTAGAAACAATAATATAGGCATATAATACTATCAAGTGCAAAAGACTGTGGAAAATTCAAAGATGATCTGAATGAAAAGTAATTATTGAACACAAATTACTATTTTATTGCTCTGACAAAAATAGCCACCAAGAAAATATAAATATCACATTGCGAAAAGAAAAGGACATCATTTAAGATTGGGACACAGTTGTTGGGACAAGAATCCTAGGAATGATGTAGATAAACAGGATTATTGTTGATGACTGTTATAGCTGCAGTTCAAGCACTGGGCCAAGACCACAGAGAATAAAGGCCCAGAAGAATGACGAGCAGATGATGATAGAATCAGCGTGGATCCTTAGATGAAAACAGGCAATGCTGTTGAGTGAACTCAGGAATGAAACAGTAAGGTGGTGGAAAAATTATTTTCATCAAATAACCACTGAGCTGAAGGTGCGCAAACACTTGAGAAGGAGTCCAGAGATGATAGAGGCCTACCTAAAAATTCCCAGGCAAGTCTGAGAGTCACAGTAGCAAGCTCTATGATAAATATATGCTATGTAAAAGAAATACCCATCATAATTCAGAACAGCACGATTTTCTAAGGAAATATCCTTTTATCTTTGAACTGGAAAACCTTTTAACAAAAAAAAATAGATGCTGGCACAGGGAAGCTCTAGGAATCTTTAAGCATGACTACAGCTAAGACTTAGATCAATTGGGGATATGTTGCCTGAACTGATCCTCTCCTGTGACCAGGCAAAACTACCAGTGGAGGGATTGGAATAATAACAAAGTCACATAACTGTGAACTTACAGTCTGTCTATGGGATGTGCCGGGGTAAGGGTGTCAAAGAAGTTGTGTGAGTGGTCAATCAATGTCTGGTCCTGCCTGAGACCCATGCCAAAAATGTGATTCTTCCCCTGATACTGCCTGGAGTGCCAGGACCTGGAATCTGGATGGCCCTGAAACCTAGGATAGAATCCAATATGACTGGAGATTTAAAAAAGGGGGGCATTTAATGATGTCTAAAGATATTCTGCTATACTCATAGATTGGCGCATAGCCCAATCGTCATCAGAGTTTTCATCCAGCATTTGCTGGAAACAGATACAGAGAATCACAGACAAACATTAGAATGAGCTCAGGGTATTTCTTGAATTTTGCAGGAAAATGGATGGAGCTAAAAAAAATATTTTGAGTGAGGTTACACAGACACAGAAAGACAATTATCACATGTACTCACTCATAGGTGATTTTTAAACACAAAGCAAAGAAAGCCAGCCTACAAACCACAATCCCAGACAACTTAGACAACAATGAGGACACTTAGAGAGTCTTACATAGATCTAATCTACACGGGAAGTAGAAAGTAGAAAAAGACAAGATCTCCAGAGTAAATTGAGAGCATGGGGACCTTTGGGGAGGGTTGAAGAGGGGAGGAAAGAGCCAAGGAGGGGAGCAGAGAGAAATGAAGAGCTCGATTAAAAAAAAAAAAGGAGCTCAGGGAATCCGATTAAAGGGTGATTGAAGGAGCCAGGAGGGGTCAAGGATAACACAAGAAAAATCATAGAATCGACTAACCTGGGTTCATAAGAATTCACAAAAAAAGAATCAACAACCGGAGAGCTTGCAACGGACTGACCTAGGCATCCCACATATATGTTTCTCTATTGTAATGAGGTCTTCACGTGTGACTTTTAACAGTGGGAGCAGGGGCTACCTCTATTTTTTTGTAGGCTTTTAAGACTCTATGACTCATGCTAGATTCCTTCTACTTATATTGAGGCCTTGCCCGGACTCAATACAAGGTCAAGTACTTAGTCTTATTGCAAGTTGAAATACCCTATTTTGTTGATATCCATTGAGAACCTGCCCTTTTCTCAATATAAATGGAGAAGTGGATGGGAGGGACTTAAAGGAGAGGTGGAGTGAGGGACTGGGAGGAGAGGAGGAACAGGAAACTGCAGTTGGGATGTAAAATAAGCAAATTAATAAAAATGCTTATAATGTGCTATTTTCTGATCATTTAAAATATATCAACTTGTAATTTATACTTAAGCTTTAGGTGGTTAGAAGAGTTAGAGAGCTCACATTTGATAACACAGACACACACATATATATAATATTATAATATATGACATATATATGTATATACATGTAATTGAAATGTCTGAAAAGATTAATCATAATAAAACTACTCCAACAGAGCAGCTATGTAAATGACACCCAAAACAAAAGCAGGGTCCAACTAAAATTAATGTAGTGCAGGGAAAAGAAACACACAATTATCTTTGAACAAAATAATTAAAAACAGTAAGAAACACTTCTGATTAAAAGAGCATTGTGAAACTTAATGTTAAAACAAAAATATGTCTGCAATTATAATTAAAGGTATGCTATTGGCAAATTTGAGAATCAATTCAAACACCCTAATATTCCTGCATTACTACTTCTTGTTACCTGTCCCGGAGATTTTCGATGTTCTATAGTAGAGATATAGGGAAAGGATTGAATCATGTGTGCTTTTAACTCATCAGGTAACCCCCTGATGAATTTGTGGCTAAATCGGCTATTTTTGTAGTTATGTTGTTAATATTTTGTCTTCCCCAATTTCTTTTCTTTTATTTCTTGTTGATCTAAAATTATACATTTCAGCTCTATTTTTTTTCTTTGATGGTCTGAATTTATTTTACTCTTAACAATTTGTCTGTGTGTGTGTGTGTGTGTTAAATAATTTCTCTGCGTAGTCTGGACTGTCCTGGAACTTGTTGAGTTGGCCAGGCTGGCCTTGAAATCCCAGAGCTGCATCTGCCTCTGCCTATTGAGAAGTGGTATCAAAGGTGTTTGCAACCAGTGCCCTGCACTTTTAAGATTCTTGAGGAATGAATTCATGCTATTCATTTGACATATTTCTTATTTTCTAAATTGAATTGCTTTGATTTTTAAATTTCCCTGTTAACATTCCTTAATCCACAAGTTTCAACAATAAATAATTCAATGCATACTCAGTAAACATGTATTTAATTATTTTGAGTCTGCTCTATACCACAGAGTTTCCTGGAAACATGATGTGTTTGTTTGTCTGTTTGTTTCTTAGAACTTGAAATTTTAATGAATATTCTATTAACTCCATGCATCTTAGTTTATTGTTTGAGAACAAATTCTGTGCTCATAATTCTCTTGTGAATAGGTATTTGTCTAAGGAAAGAGGATATGTTTTAAAATTGATGTTGAACAATGGTCATTGAACATACATGAACATTGTCTACTAGTGTTTAGATTGCTTTAAAATATCTGCTAGGTAATCCTGTTTCTCAGGTGCTGAATCCTTTAAACATTTTCCAAAAATAATATATTTATTTTTGTAAGGGTTAAAAGGGAAAATGTTGAAATAACTTCCCGAAATTGTGAATTTAAAATTCATTTCTTCCTATTTTTTGCTTCACATATCTTAAAATCCATTTGTTTATTTGCAAAAACATAACATTTTATCATTTTGCATTAGTTATTCATCTATTCCACTTGACCTCTGTTTTTTAACCATCACCTTTTTTTTTTCTGTTCAAATGCCATATCTTTGCCCGTCTTCTGTTTCCACACACATTTCTAAAGTTGAATTGTGGTTTTTTTTTTGCAGTTCAATAGCAATTATGACCTTGGTATTGATACTATTCAAACTAATAGTTACTTATGTGACTTTGGTAGTTATACCGCTCATGTATTTACTTGTACGTGATTATTATATAGAACTGTGCTACGAAGAAAGTTATTTTTTATTTATGTATGTACATGAAACATCCGTTTGGATGCCATCATTGGATCTGAATTTCAAGTGATTGTGAGCTGCCCTGGGTGGGTTATGGGAATAGAACTCTGGCAGAGCATCATGTGATCTTTACGTGCCGAGTTCTGAAGTTGTCTCTTTCATTCACTGTTCTTCTATTTTGTAGTACATTACATGGAAAATTTTAGACTCCATATTGATGTGTCACTGTATACTTTTGTTTACTTTTTCTCATGGTTCTATGTACTATATATTATGTGAATATGCTACTAAAATTAATTGAAGTAATTTTGTCAGTTCTGGTAAATCCTTTATCTACATATATTTAATTTTGCTATCCTTTTGTATTGAAAAGTATTTAAAACGTTTTTGAATTCATTTGGGTACTAAAATGCTATTGATTTTCAGCTAATTAGCTAAGAATAACATAGGCTATTCAGTTGAATTATAGAAAAGGTTTTATATTTACTTATAATTGCACCTTTCCAGTCATTTTTCTTTATGATATTACGTCATTTTCCTTTCTCATTTTTCCTTCATTTCTGATTTCCTTCTATAACTTCTTTTTCCTTTATCTGTAAAATTCCTTTCCTCTAGTTCATTCCTAATTGATTACCATGTATATATTTTATTAGTATTTTCAGTCTGCTTCTCGCAGCACTCACAAACAGTAGTGATACGTCCTCCCAGCATGCATGGACACTAAGGAGAAATCCAATCCATTCAGTTACTTTTCTCCTGTGGATTAAAGACGATTTCTTGCTAACTATTAATAAAAACAACTTTTTATTGCTTGCTTTCCCATCTATAAATCTGATGACAGTTTAAGACTATGTGCATTTCATGATAGCTTTTATTCAACATACTGAACCTATGAATTTATGATTTCTGATAACAAGAATCATTTTAAGTACAGGTTTATCCATGATTACACTTGATTTCATCTTCTGTCTTGTTTTTAGATTTTATCTGACTTTGTTTGTAATATTCTAGGGCTCCAGATATTTTATCATAAAAGTAGCCTGAGAAGTACTCAAGATAGATCACTATTTTCTGATTTTTTTTTGTGTCTAAGAATATTATATTTTTTTCTTTTTCTCTTTTGGTTTTTCGAGACAGGGTTTCTCTGTGGTTTTTGGAGCCTGTCCTGGAACTAGCTCTTGTAGACCAGGCTGGTCTAGAACTCACAGAGATCCGCCTACCTCTGCCTTCTGAGTGCTGGGATTAGGGCCACCACCGCCCGGCGTAAGAATATTATTTTTTGCTCTCATTATTGGGTAATTTTCCCTTTTGCCTAAAACCTCATTTTTTTTTACTTCTCTCTCATTTTTCTTCATTCTAAGTATTGATATTAATGTTATTTTTATTTCCTTTTATTGAAAAAATGTTTATTTGTAATTATCTTTGGTGATTCATTCTACAGACCCGTTAAGACCTTCCAATTTTCCCCATTTGCTTAATAGTGTCTATAACAGTATGAACACATTCTTAGGATATTTATTTTAAATCTTTTCAGTTAGTTCTTACATTTTTGACATTTGTGCTCTCATTATTGTGACTGTTGATCATAATTCACATTTTCTATTGTCTTACAAAGGGATTTCTTTTTAATTAGAGCATAAGAGTTTAGCAAATAAACTTATGAAGCACTGTTCTTTATTTGAAAAAGATGATTTCCCCTGCACCAATCTAGCTGTAGAAAAAAAATTGCTATATTATTTTCTGGTAGAATAAGATGTCCAGTTACCACTTTCAACCTCTGTTGAATCTCATTGGAACCCAACATTTCTCAAAGATGGGTTTCTAACTCTACTCTAGGTTATGGTTATACTAGACTTTGCTATAATTAGGACTAGCATGGGACTTTGTTTTATACAGGGTTCCTACAAATATCATGTACTAAAACTTTAATGATATAGACTTCATGGAGTTAAAAATCTTATCTATCTATTGTCCTCTGAGACCCCCTTAAAGGTGTTTCCTTACTCTTGGGAGAAGGTAGAAATTTAGGCTTCACATGCAATCTCTAGTATAACTCAAAACAGTGTAGCATATGCAATCCTTGATCCTCACTAAGCTTGATTACACTGGAACTATCTTACCTTTGGTTAGATCATTCATTCCAACCTTGCATGGGCCAATGTCTAAATTCTGGAATCCCCACTAAGACTTTGATGAAATGAAAAGAGATGAGAAAAGAGTGGATTGTGTGTGTGTGTGTCTGTGTGTGTGTGTGTGTGTGTGTGAGAGAGAGAGAGAGAGAGAGAGAGAGAGAGAGAGAGAGAGAGAGAGAGAGAGAGAGCATGTGTGTATTGTGGGATTGTTTTGGCTTGTTTCTTTGTGTATATTTACTTTTATTTTGCTCAGTTTCAGTATTTGTATTTTGAAGTTGTGGTTTTTCTTGAGAATGATACCCTTTCTCTAGTCCTTTAACTGGTGGGAATAGACACCTAGTGATTGTTCTTTGTGTTGCTAATTTGTTTGTTTTGTTACTGCATACAAATTAATCTTTTCATCATAGCTTTATTCTTCAATTCCAAATTTTAGTTCTATAAGGCAAAAGAAATTGATCAACATTTCAACTTAGTAGTTTGGTTTTCTCCTAATTCTCTTGTCAGATATGTTTTCTATGAACGCTCCCCATGATGGTAAATATTTTTCAAAGCACTCAGTATTGCTCACATTTTAAACTAGTTATAGGTAGTTTTCAGGCCATAGTATATGCATTAAATAAGAATTGCAGTCTAACAGAATCATTCTATGAAATATTGTGCTTAGACTTTGTATATATTCTCATCTAATAATAATTCTTTTACAGAGTATAGAAAACATTTATTCTGTCCTATCTACTACATACAGCTGTAAGTGCTTTTTGAAAAATACAACTATTCATAATTATAAAATGCTTTTTAATGTGAATACTTCTATCAAAATGATTTTAATACAGCAACTAGAGAAAATGATAATTTAAATTTATCATGTAAAGCAGATTGGCATACCACCATCCAAGCAGAGAAGGGCACCCCAAGGCACAGCTTCATACTTGTAGAGGACATAAAGATAACTCTTATAATTAGATAACATATTTTAATTTTCTAAGTTTGAGCATATAGTAGCAGATGGAAATTAACTTTTTTATTTAATAAGAAGCTCATGCCAAGATGATCTCCAATGAGTAATTAAATTAAGCTTTTAGAAACATTAATATTTTGCCATCCCTATAAATATAAGTAGCATGACTTTAAAGAGAGGTTTTTTTATAGTTTACAGAAACCAGTTCATTCTAATGACAATGAAAAATCTTTGAATTTGAAGATAGCTCTAATTTTTAAATAAACATAGTTTAATCATGCATCTAAAGATAGGCAACATGGAAATAATAATCACTAAAGATTAAGAACTGAAGTTTTATGAAAACACACTTAAGTGTCAAGAAAATAAACAACTTTATTGTGACATAATTAAATTAAAATGAGCTCTAAATGAGTTCTTATTTTATTTTATTTGTTGTGATTTGAATAAACAGTAATTAAGTGTTCTAACATGTGGCCTGACTCATTTTGGTTTGAGCTTAAACATCTATTTTACAAATTAGGTATTGGGATTCTTTTGAAAGAAGTAGGTCAATTAAAAGTTAGGAAAGCCAGGAGTCCAGATGGCATTGAATTTACCCAACTAAAATTAACTACCCTAGATTTGGCTCATTCTCATTATTCAATTATTCATGTGATACATGTGAAAATCTGGCAAATTGGAAAATTGTCGGTAATTTACCCCGTCAATGAAAGATGACTCACTTCTAATTACAGATTCAGCTAAAATAAGTATCTTCCTTTCCTCTCCAGATATTTTAAAAGCAACTGACATTGTATTAATAAATTTAACAATCAAAGAAAGTCATAGATAATTTAATTTTTCTTGAGTTCTAATTCAAGGATCAATTCAAATAAATTTAGTAAGTATTCATCTACAGGGGAAGAGCCACTACTCGTCACTAAAATAAATGTTTGAGTTTAAAACTAAAAATATGAGGAAAGTGAGAAATCCAAACTCATGTTATTCTCCTTCCAAGTAGATTTATGCTCCCCAAAAAACATTTTATCATATAGATTAACAAAGTTGTTTTTTTTGTATAAAAGAAGTTTTACTTAAAATTAAATGTGAAAAATTCATTCTTTATATAATTATATTGAAGAAAATAAAGTACACACACTAAACATGTCCAGTTTGAACATTATGCTTGTCTGTGACTCTTGTTTGATTTTTATCAAAGAATACTGAACATTCTTGATTTTCTTCTTTATCATTATTCCATACACACACAATTCAGAATTCTAATTTTTGTTCATTTCTTGTGAAACTGTTCTTACTATAATCAATCACAACTATGCATATTTTCCAGCTGAAGCCAACAATAACCTCATTAAGCATAACACATGAGTTGTGTTCATGGTAAATAAAAGATTGTATTCTAATATCCTAGTATTAGGCTAGGATACCAGGCCTATTTAAACACTGTTATATATTAGTGCTGCTGTGGAAAAACATTTATAAACTACAAATATTCCTTAGTCAGTTGGAAGTAGTATGGCATATCAACCAATATATTGGGAACAGGAAACACTGAGAGATGACACCAAGGATGGAAAGATAACCGTAATTTAAGGAAAACACTATAGTGGATTTTGAGACGGTATTCTCATTGTTAGATGTATTTCAAGGATAAAATAAAGAAACTGTCTTGAGCCTGTGATAAGATAGAGTAGAGCTGGGCAAGGAAAACTAAACTGATTGCTGGGAGAAAGGAAGACAGAGTCGAGAGAAGGCATGTAGCATCGCAGGAGACAGACACTAGATGGAATTTTATTCAGTAAGCCACAGCCACGTGACGATACACAGATTAATAGAAATTGGTTAAACTAAAATGTAAGAACTAGCCAATAAGAAGTTAGAGCTAATAGGCCAAACAGTGATTTAAATAATATAGTTTTTGTATGTTATATCGGGGTGAACAGCCAAGAAGCAAAAAGCAGACTCCTTACTATAATAAAACACATTTAAGATATTTAAGTAAATGGTATCAGCATGAAATGATGCGTCTTCTCAATTATTATCACTGTTTCAATCACATAACTTCACTTAACTGTAAGAATTAAAAATGAAGACACATGTTATAAATGAATAAGTAAACAATTATTAATCTCCAATGGAAGTGTGTGATACTGATGAAAGATTGAGTAGCAATTTTGTCTTAATTGAAGTTTTCATTCTTAGAAAGATATCCCTAAAGACTCAGGGAGTTCTGAAGGGATGTTCATTATGATTGAAGGAATAAAATGTCTTCTTAGTCTTAGTCTTATTATAGTTTGTGACTTTAGTTTTAAAAAAAATAAACTGCTTTATGAATTGGAGAAAAATATTACTGAAGCAAATATTAAAGGTGTGAATCAAGTAGAAAAGCTTGGAAAATACATTTAATGTGACTATAAACACAATACATACATGAACTTGAACATTGCAGAAAACCAAATTATAAGCTACAATATGCTTTACCGGGCCTGTAACTTACTCTGTAGACCAGGCTGACCTTGAAATCAGACATCTGCCTGACTCAAGTCACAAGTTGTATTATTCCTGCCTTCCTGAGATCCTATGTCATGTCTCTCAATTCAAATTATACAGTTCAGAAGAAGGAAGAAGAAGTGGAAGAGGAAGAAGGAGAAGAAGAGAGAGAAGGAGAAGAAGGAGGAGGAGGAGGAGGAGGAGGAGGAGGAGGAAGAAGAAGAAGAAGAAGAAGAAGAAGAAGAAGAAGAAGAAGAAGAAGAAGAAGAAGAAGAAGAAGAAGAAGAAGAAGAAGAAGAAGAAGAAGAAACTGAGTTGATGACATTAAAATTGGAAAAGATTGAAAGAGCCATTAGGGCATAGCAACAAACCTATCACCAGAGAAATTTCCAGCAATCTACAAAGATGATCTCACCTAAAATCCTAAGCAATAGAGGAGAGGTTACCTAAACTGGCCTTGACCTGTAGCCAGATATTTTAAATGTCATCACAGAGCCTTCATCCTGCAAGTGATAGGAGTAGAGGCAGAAATCCACAGCGAAGCACTGGACTGAGCTCCCAAAGTCCAGTTGAAGAGTGGGAGGAATGAGAATATTAGCAAAGAGGTCAAAACCATGATGGGGATACCCACAAAAACACCTTACCTGAGCTAATTGCAGCCCACCTACTCTGGCATGACAGTGAGGAAATCAGCTAGGACCAAACAGGCACTCTCTATGCAGGTGACAGTTGTTTGGCTGGGGCAGACTGTGTGGCCACTGGTAGTGAGACCAGAATTTATCCCTACTGCTTGTACTGGCTATTTGAATCCCATTCTCTTACTTAGCCTAGATATAGTGGGGATGGTCTTGGTCCTGCCTCACAGCAATGTACTAGACTTTATTGACTCCCCATGGGAACCCTTACCATTCTGAGGACTGGATGGGGGTGAAATAGTGGGAAGGTGGAGGGGATGGGAGGAGGGGAGAGAGTGGGAATGGGTATTGGTATGTAAAATGAGAAAAGTAGTTTTTTTTAAGATAAATAAATAACTTGATTCTCTTGTTATATACCTGTTATCTAATAATGATGAATATTTGGATACTGAGAATTAAAAAAATCAAAAATTAAAAATGTGTATGAATAAAACTGAATTTAAAATTCAATGTGGGCTGGAGAGATAGCTCAGAGGTTAAGGACACTGGTTACTCTTCCAGAGGCCTGGGATTCAGTTCACAGTCACCAGATGGCAGCTCACAAATGTCTGTAATTCAAGTGCCATGAGATCCAAAGGCCCATTCAAGACTCTGAGCATGGCAATATGTGGTCACAGTCATGCAGGCAGGCAAAACACACATACACATAAAATAAAAATAAATATTTTTTTTAAAAAGTCATTGCTCTCTGTGTTCTACTTAATGATACTATGTTCCTCAAGAATTAAAGTCACCAGTTTATATTTTTAAGTCATTATTTCCAAACTACAGAATTTAAGTAACAAAATGATTCACACCTGCACCTCTACCACAGAACATTCTCTGTAGAGAAGAGATCTTGCTTATTATGCTTGTTCAGAGATCTTGGCTATACAGCAACAGCAACAGAAACAATAATCCAGGTTTCCACTTAAATAAAGGTATTAGATTGTCTCTTCAATATAAATAGCTACATAATGGATAAAAAAGTATTTTAAATAATAATAATAGTAGTAAATAGAATTTCTCAGAAGAAAATATCTACACTTAAGTTAGAAATGTAACTGGTTTGCTGAACCCAGATGTTATTCAAAATATGTTTGTTTGCTGTTGTTGTTTCTAGGACTTAACACATAGTTCTCTAGAGAATGAATACACAATGTAGGGAACTAGAAAATAGGAAGGAAAAGATCCTGATTTATATACCCCTGGGATGCTGGAAAATCTATTTTTTAAGTGACCTAGAGAAGAGTAATGATTTCAAGAAATCAGAGCAGTTTCCTGTCCTGAGGGTGATATAACCTCATAAAGAGAAACGTTGTCAGGTATAGAGATATACATTTCATGCCAGAGATTAGGAAGCAGAAACATATTGATCTCTATGAGTTCAAGACCAGATTGGACTAAATAGCAAGTTATAGGTCAGCAAATAATTTGTCTAAGAAAAAAATGTTTCAGAAATCACTAAATTCAATTTCAACAAAATTCTTGGTTATACATTCTTTATAAAAAAATTAAGCAGGACTAAAGTATAATTTAGAAGGAAAGTAAATGTAATTTAAATGCCCTGTGTTTTTGTGAACATTGGAGTAAATATATTCAAAGTTCATTTAACAAATGCCCATAAAAATATTATTTAAAATAATAAAACAACAAGAAGAAAAGTAAGATCTTTGATTTTTCAGAAGAGTATTGATAAAAGTCAGAGTTCCATACATTATGTCATGTGCAAACACACACACATATACACACACACACACACACACACACACACACAGATATATGAAAATGTATGCTAAAATTTTATAGTCAGAAATAGGATTATAGCATTAACATCTGTATATACTTTTAAAACTGAAAGAAAAAGAATAAAACAGAGAGTGACAAAATTCTAAAATAATAGGACAAAAATATTACTTCTAATGAAACATCAGGTTTTCCTTGACCCTAAATAACTCCACATGGATTAAAGACCTCATTACAGGCCTGATTTGGAACCTGCTACAGAAGTTCACAGAAGAAACATGTCAAAATAGAGGCAAATGTTTTGTTTTCTGAAATGAACAGCAGTATCACACTCACACATAAACACACACACAAGTTAAAGTACATGAAACAAAAATATCAGCCAGCAAATGCAAAAGACACTACAGTGAACAGATAGCATATTGAATGGAAAAATTTGAGTAATTTCACAACAGAGTTGTGAAACAATATTCAAAATATATAATGAAGTATAAAATACAAACAACAAAAGACCAAGTTACCAATCAATCAACAGGCTTTGGTTTGAAGACACAATACTGAAAGGAATAAATATAAATGACCAATAAATACCTGTAATTTTTATCCTTCATAATTATCAGGATAAAGCAAACTATAAATTCTTGGAGATTCAAGAGAAGAGCAGATTATCAAAATGTTGTACACAATCAAATGAAACTTAATATCTATTTTCCTGAATTATATTTGGTAATTGTATTAAAATATTTATCATAGTTTTCTAAAATTATGGAACCCAATAAGGCTTTCATGTTTCAAATTTTATTCGGGCCTTTGCTATACATTCCACTGTAGAGAGATATAAATTGCATAGGTGCTGTGGTACAATTATCATGTATTTTGTAAAGATTTGTCACTTGTATTTTAATTAAACACTGATTGGCCAGTAGCCAGGCAGGATGTATAGGTGTAGTGGCCTGAACAGAGAATTCTGGGAAGAGGAAACAGTTTACAGTCATCACCCAGATGCAGAGGAAGCAAGATGAGAATGCCTCACTGGTAAAGGTGCCAAACCAAATGGCTAACACAATCAAGAATTGTGGGCTAATTTCAGAGGTAAGAAAGAGTTCATAAGAAGCCTGAGCTAATAGCCAACCAGTTTGTGATTAATATAGCCCTCTGTGCATTTCTTTGTGATTGAATGATAGTGGGAACAGGAGGGACAGAGATCTCAATCAACATAGGACTATTTGATCTAAAATTAAGACTAAATAAACACGACTTATTTTAGAAATGTTTTCATGCTGTTTATACAAATAAAAGTTGATCTATTTCATATAGAAAACATTATACATCACTCCTTTCACTTTTGCATGGCTTTAAGGTCATGCTCATGGCTTTTGGCTCATGTGGTAAGTGGCCTTACCTGCTGTGCTGCTCTCTGTTCTGATAGGTTAACTCTGGATTTTCCTAGGTGCATTGCCTGTGGCTGCAGGTTAGACTCTACAAATGGATCAGCCTTCAAGGGTCTGTTTGTTCCTTCTTGTTAGTTTTTGGAAAATGTGAAGATATTCAAGGATTATCTCTTTTGGTAGTTTCTTTTTAAACCTGCTATTTTTGAGAAATTGCCACACTGACATCCAATGGGGCTGTACCAGTTTGCATTCCCACTAACAATGCAGAAATGTCCCTTTACCCCACACCTCTCCAACAGAAGTCGTCATAAGTGTTTTTGATCTTGGCCACTCTTACAAGTATAACATGGAATCTCAGATTTGTTTTGATTTGCATTTCTCTTATGACTAAGGATGATGAACATTTCCTTAAGTGTATTTCAATTTGGCAATTTCTCAGCAAATTAAGAAACAACCTTCCTCAAGACCCAGTAATACCACTTTTCTGTACATATCCAAAGGATGCTCAATTGTGCCACAAGAACATGTGCTCAACTATGTTCATAGCAGCATTTGTTTGTCATATCCAGAACCTGAAAACAACCTAAATGTCCCTCGACCAAAGAATGGATAAGGAAAATATGGTACATTTATGCAATGGATTACTACACAGCAGAAAAAAATAATGACATCTTGAATTTTGCAAGAAAATAGATGGAGATAGAAAACATTATTTTGAGTGGGGCAACCAAGACACAGAAAGACAATTATCACATATACTCACTCATAAGTGGTTTTTAAGCATAACGCAAATAAAACCAGCCTATAAATCACAATCCCCAAAAACTTAGACAACCATGAGGACACTAAGAGAGACTTACATAGATTTAGTCTACATGGAAAGTAGAAAAAGACAAGATCTCCTGAGTAAATTGGGAGCATGGGGACCTTGGGGGAAGGCTGAAGTGGAGAGGGGAGAAACAGGGAGGGGAGCAAAGAGAAAAATGTAAAGCCCAATACAAATCAACAAAAAAAGAAACAACCTGCTATTTTAATTTATGAAATTCTTTTATTTTTGAAATAATACCAATAAAATAAGACCTACTCTGGGAAGAAATGAGAGGAATAGGATGGTATAAGGTTGCCTATATTCTAATACATTTCCAAAACTGTTCATACTGTTGTTTGATGTTTCAATGGTTTAAAAAAACTTTCTGAAAATGAATTTTACTTATAAAAATTTTCAAATGTAGTATAAGATTCCTAACAACATGAATTGTATTAGAGAATAATTTAAATGTTAATAACTACAATGAATTAAAACACAGATTTCTTTTTTTTGTTCAGTGTCAATATATTTTATGCATACCTAGAAGCATATCAACTTTCTATATTGACCAAGGATGTTTAGGGAATAAGATATGAAGTCATATTACAGTATCTAACACTGTGACTGCTTTTAATTATTTGCCATATGGGCTTTCCATGTAAAGATCATCAGTGGAACCAATGTGACACATTCTGTGATTCAAGATCATCTCAGTTTTGTCCTTTTGCTTGTTTAGTTTTACCCCTTTCTCTCTGTTTCTCCAACTCTGCTATAGAATAATAAAGCAGCAATCTTCTTTTGGATATGCTTAACACGTCCACATATGCACCTAAAACCCTTTATTGTTCACATCTCTAAATTGGTATTTCTTTCTTTATATCTTTCCTCTTCGAGTTATGCAAAATGTACTGAGGGAGAAGAAATGAAAAATTAGGTCAAGAGAGTCAAATAAGCACTTTAATTATGACACAATATAATTCAAGTATAAATATTAAATCAATATTGCAACTTCATGTAAATACTTTAATCATAGGAATTATAATATCTAAACAACTATCAGGGAATAAATAAATCCTACTTAGAGCTCCTATATTTCCTTTTTCTCATCATAAATTCCTTTAAGTACAGGAAGCATGATGTGATATGCTGTTACATTTGCTTTGAATTAAGCGCTTTCGGTTATTTTGCACTGACTCTTGGCTGCATCCAGAAACCAAGTAAGAGTGCGAAGCAACTAAAGGGCAAGGCCAAAATCCCATCCAAGGGAGTCATGTATTGTTGTGATTTAAAGATGTTAGAGATTTATTCTAATCTTGAATATCAGGAAAGAATTCTCAGAAGACACAGCATTTTAACATTGCCTTGAAAACTGACAAGGATTTTCATAAATGAGAAATGTGAAAAAGCATTCAAGGCTGAAAAAGAGAATCGGACCCAGACATGGATAAATGGAAGCACAGACCATACTGATGGGGCTAAGATTGATTTGAGGAAACCAGAGAAAGTGTAAGAAGGTATGCAATAACACTTAGAAAGTTGGCAGCAGGATATGATCATTAAGAGCTAGAAGTTTAGAACATAAAAGAGAAGAAATGGGACTTGTCAATGTATTCAATAAATGTTAACCAAAGTTACATCAAAATACAGAGAAAATACAATTAACAAACTATGAATTTATTTAAATATTGCTTAAAATTACATTCCTTCTGTAATATTGAAAATTGAATAATGCCTAGATATGATGAGGGGAAGAGTAGGAGGGAGAGAGTGGGAAAGAGTACTAGGAGACTGCTCTTTTGTTTTCCGGCCACCCAGACAGAAATAATCATACAAAACTCTAATAACAATACTGCTTGGCCAATGACTTAGGCATACTCATGGCTAACTCTTACATCTTAAACTAACACGTTTCTAATATTTTATATTTTACGATGAAGCACATGGTTTGCTGCCACTTGCTTTTTGGTTTGCTACATGGCTTCTCCTTGACTCCATCTTCTTTCCTCCTCTATATTTCTTGGATTTCCTGCCTTGCTATATTTTACCCTGCCATAGGCCAAGGCAGTTTCTATCTTAATCAATGGTAATAAAACATTCATAGCATACAGAGAGGAATTCCATATCATGGTCGGGGGAGATATTGGGTTAAAAGGGTCAGTGTAGAGACAAAACAAATGCATTTTATTCTCAAAGATTTTTTTTTTTAAAGTAGAAACATGAAACACAGTGCAACCATGCAGGCCTTGTCAGCTGAATAAGAACCCACATACCTAAAAATATGTTCTATATATTTTAGTATTCCTGGACTATAAATTTAAAGCATATTGTCTCTTAACAGAATTTTTAAAATAAGACTGGTCAAGCAGATCCGAGGTATGCTAAATTTTACCTTACATCACATTAGATTAAAAAAAAATAAAAAACTCAAATTCATGTAACTAAGCACATATAATATGTTCAAGTAACTAACTACATTTGAAACTGTGCCAAATTTTAATAGACTATGATGATCTTTTTAAAATTGTGTTTCTACAAATTTAAATATAATGATCATCATAAGAATTCCTACGTAGTTTAAAATTAGCTATAATTTAGAGATATTGTAAAATGGAATGAATTTCAAAGAGCTAAAATAACACTTGGAATGGCAGCCAAGTGAAGAGAAGTCAAAATATAGAATTTCTAACAATACTTTTATATGATCCCCAGAGATATTTGGGGGAAAAGATACTTCATGCTTCAAAGTGATCTCCTAAATATAACCACCCAACCAGAAGTCTCTAAAACTAAAAAAGCAGCCTGTGTTCAGAACTCTCAGCTGTGGATTCAGTCATATTGCAGATTGCTCTCGCTCCCTGAAACAGGATATGAAGTAGACCTTGGGTTGTCAAATTGAACTTCTTTCTATGCCCCTTCAATAATCTTAGACCTTTTTATTAAATGTTTTATCCCAATATCACTGAGATATTTCGGTTCAAGAAGTAAAAGGGTATTTTTAGAAAATAACAAACATTTCTACAATGGAGGTTTAGAAAGATTGAACCAAATTCTCAAATATCTATTTGTATCATCAGATAAAAGAAGAAAGACATGAATATGGATTTCTTTCCATCATTTTTGGCAAGGATACATAGCATGTGATAAGGTATTACTTACCTACTCCCTGCCATGAAATTAGAGATATTCAACATTTTGCAACACAGTAGTATATTCTGATAATATGTGCTTTAAAGTCTCAGTATGTAGTCATTCTATTCACTTAGAGTTTAAATACACATATCATATTAAGCAATATGCCCTTATAATAAAAGTAAATAATGTATCCTTGTAACAACATCTATATTGTGATCAATTGCAACTTCTAACTGTTGCAGTGAGTTCTAATTTATAAATTATGTTAAAATAACTTCTCAGCTTACAATGAGAATAGCTAATTACAAGTCATCCACATCTTATGAACACAACAAATTTAAATATGATAGAAAAAATGCTGCAGTCTAATACCTTAAAAGAGATGGGAACAATGAGGGCTGATGAGACGCCAAGGACAATGGCACAGGGTTTTGATCCTACGTAATGTGCTGGCTTTGTGGGAGCCTAGCCAGTTTGGATGTTCACCTTCCTAGATATGGACGGAGGGGGGAGGACCTAGGACTTACCACATGGCAGAAAACCCTGACTGCTCTTTGGACTGGAGAGGGAGGGGGAAAGGAGTGGGGGGGAGAAGGGTGGGAGGAGGGGAGGGAAATGGGAGGCTGGGAGGTGGTGGAAACTTGTTTTTTTTTCCTTTTCTCAATAAAAAAAAAATAAAAGTTACATTACAAAATTATCTCAAAAAAAAAAAAAAAAAGAGAGATGGGAGATGGGAAGAATTTATTGTCCTCTAGGAGAAACTGAAGATGAGCTGTGTAAACCAGGCCAACATATCAGGTAATGTTTATTCTGATATACCAAGGCAATAGGTAAAATAAACAGATAAAAGTAAAAGAAATAGGTATAATTTGTGAAGAAAGGAAGCAAAAGGCACAATACAGAGTGGTGAGCAGGGAGATATAAGACTAATAAATTTTTTAAGTTGCACCAATTTTAAATTTAAAGGAATTTTATATATGTTTTTAAGAAGGGAAAACTCTCTAAGTATATTTGATTATCAAAGAAATTTACAAAAAGGAATCAATACTTTCAAAGAAGCTTATAATAAAATACCAAGTTATCTTTGTGCTAACTTCTATTCCCTGTAACATTGTTCACAGAAATAATGTTTAATCATCCTCTCATTACAGATATTTCTGTAGGTGATTCCTGTGTAGTTCTTGTTTTTTCTTATAACTGTTTGTGATGCAGCTGCTTTAGTGATGTTTTCCATACAGGATAAGGAAAACTAGGTTTAGCAGGATAAATGAATGTATAGGGGTACAGAGCCACCTGGAAATAACCATTCTAATGCAGTACTTTTTGACTTCCTACTCACATTGCTTCAACTTTATGCCTTTGTGCTGTACACATGTGATTATCTAAATAGATACAATAGCTTTAAACATTTATTATCAACATCAGAAAATAGGAATCAGTTGAGCTAGCAGAGCAGTTAAGGATTCTTGCTTGTCTTTTAGAGGACTAAGTTCAGTTCCCACCATACACTCATAACCATTTGCAATTCCAGTTCCAAGTATCTGATGCCCTCTTCGGACCTCCATGAGCATGCTTGCATGTGGTCCACATTCTCAACACGCATGCAAACAAAATATTCATACACATCAAATAATATAAAAATATCAAATTTCAAGATAATAAAATATATGGTTATATCATTTAATCAATTACCTGACCTTTGTTGCTAAATGAAATTCTGTTCAAAGAAACTGGTAATAATGTTAAACTTCTCAGACTGCAGCTTTTTCATTTAGCATGATTCATTTGTGTATCACAATGTTACATGTGATAGGCTTCTTAAGATTTAAAGGAATGCTTAAAAACTGATTTATTTTTTCAAGAGAGCAAACTAGGCTAAAAGTAAAATTTTGAAGAAAATAAAAAAAAATTGGGAAATTTGGCAAATGGTATGTTTTCTAAAATATAGAGAAAATGCAAACAGTGATGAACAAGGAATAAAGTTCCTTAAAAAATATATATTTTAAAAATATTAAGAGATATCAATATTTTATTAAAACTAAAAAAAAGAATACTGAATAAAGATTTAGGAACAACCATTTGAGGCCTCAAGATATCTGTTTGCTGAACTGTATTCTGAAAAGAAATTTCAGAGGAACAGAAAAATTGAAAAATTAAAAATGCTCTTTGAGAAAATAAATGATACAGGAGGGATGAAAAGGGGAAAGAGCTGAAAGTATCTAAAGGGAGGAAATGGAAAGTGATATATTTTTATTTCAATCAAAAGCATTTGAAAATAAAATAAGGCATGGGCTAATGTGTAATTTTTGAAACAGTGAAGATGTCCACCAACTATCATTAAGTTTAGAGGGAGAAAGTAAAGGCAGTTTGCTACAAGTAATTTACTATCCTTTGAAAAGATTTTTCTTAATTAAATTTAATGTCATGCCATTTTATGAAGAACACAGAAAGTGATGTCATTTAGGAAAAGTGTTTAACCTAAAAGGAGATTTATTTATGAATTGTGATATAAAATTGTTTTCAAATATTGATGGAGAAACTTTATTTAATGGTAAAGCATGGATAATATTTTAGAACTAATTGTTTCCCTAGAACTTTGAGAAAAATGAAAATTATTTGACTACTGTTTTTAAATACCAACTCTTTTAAAATTTTTAATTACATTTATTCTCCACATAAATATTTATGTTTTACTACATATTCTTAATTTGATAATGCTGGAAACTGGAGAATATGCAACATAGTATATGCAATTTCAGGACAAGAAAAACAATGAAAAATACTAGGTGTTTTCTACACCATTGGATTTTGGATAGAAAAAAAGGAAAGATTTAACACTGCCCTGTAACTTTCTAGGTAGGCTTTCTGCATGATTTATCTGTCAATTGCCATAACTCACTTCAGAGAGTTCCTCTCTGTGGTATCATTGAGCGATAAACAGTCCTCAACGTGATGTGGTTTCTAGATTGACCATATATAGTTTTCTTGCAGTCCCAGTAAGTCCTTTTTCAGTGTTTTCTACACAGCTGTCAGTGTCTATAATCACTAGCATCTTGCCTCTTGGACTATGACATTTAGATAAGCAGGTTAACACACGATAAAACCTGTTCAACTCATATTTTATTAGGCAGAAATAAGTTGCATAGATAGATGTATTCACTACCAGGAGAGAGGAGAAATAACTTGCTAGGAGAAAAGAATCTTGCCTGCCTTATTGTTGGCAATCAAACTCAGATACTTGTTCATGCTATACACCACACTATCCCTGTGTTCTATGCTCAGTCTTCAAAGTGGAATGGTTTTGAGGACCAATTAATAATCAGGGTCACAGACGCATGTTGGTTAAATATAAGAGACTTAGAAGGTTATATGTAGTCCTGTATGTAGTAATGTTTCCAAATATGACTTCTCTTTTGCTTACTAATGTCATTCCCTACTTTCTATGACCATATTATTTCTTTTTCCTCCTAATTCAGTTGAAAAGCCTCTACCATCTCTTATATTCCCTGTACATACTCTACTTGAAAGATCTTACTATTTTTCAAGTTTATATATTTCACACATCTTTTTAAAATTTCTATATATGTTATATGAATTCCATAATGAAAATTTGCAGGAATGTAGATTATACTTGACTTTGCTCTGAGCACCAGAAACAATGCAAATCATTTGATATTTACTCTGGGATGATCACATTTCAGGCTTAGAATAGAAAAGAAATGGACACATCTTATCTAAAGATAGTATTTATTTTACAGGACATTAGTTTAGCATTTTGATCTTTATACTTTCTTAGAATAACAGCATTTATAATTTTTACTAATGTCTGTCTTTTTCATTTTGCTAATATTTTTGTGAGTTTTTTTTATAATCAAAATTTAATTAAAAAGTAAAACATTTTTGGACTTCTCATTTTGCCAAAGGAACTCGTGGGAATATTGAAAAAGTTTTCAGTATTAACATATTAAAATAACTGGACATTAATCATACTCATGATCAACCTTAGCCACAACAGGATACTGACACAGTATAAAAGCATATTGGAGCATTACATGACAAATTGTTTAGTCCCATTACCTGTACACCTGCAGGCAAGAAAAAAAAAAGGTAGGAATCATAATGCAATGAATGTCAAAATGTGACATTGAAACTTCAGTAGTTATTTGTTCCTGTAGTGCATGAAACTATGTCACAGACATCCTTGGATAGCAAGGAGGGAGATACATACAGTTCATTTCACCTCAGAGATGAGCAAACGGTGGCCCTTAGAAAACAGGCTTCTTGCCCAAGGTTGTTCTAGTTCATCTTCAATACAGGCAGCTTGGCTTTAGAAGCTTTTCTCTTAATTGTTATTGTTATTATGATATAAAGGCAATGAATTTGAACAGAAACAAAGTACTGCTGACGACAGAGAGATGAATTTCACAGCAGAAGTAAGAAGAGGCTGTGATTGTGCACAGAAGGTATAAGAAAGTGAATATAAATGGCTTCACTGAAGCAGCCACCTAAGATCAATAAGTTTTTATAAAATCTGACAGCACAGTGATAAAAAGCTTAAGGTACCTGCAGGTCAGCAAATCTCCAACACCCATAGCATTTTTTTGCCAAAGACACATCTATGATAATATGCTACCTGTGTGTAACTGATGATAGAATTACTGAAGCTTATGCCAAATACACTCCAAACCTTCCACTTTAAATATTCTTATATATTCAAAATAGGTACAAAAGGATTGACATTAAAAGTTATTTTTTGTGAAGTTTTGGTGGCACTGACATGCTAAAACATTTCTATAGCTTTTTACCATTCATTTTTTCTCCCCTCTCAGCAGTCCCTAGTGTGTGGATCATCTTTGAAATAAGAGTATCATGCAACCTATGCAAGATAGTAAATTGGAAAAAAATGTATGAAATTGGATCTACATACAATTGTCTCAAACTCAACCATGCCCTGGTGAAACACTTTTCTTGTCATTCATCTGCCCTTCCACAGAGCTATCATCCCTGTCCATATACAGCCTTGCTTTTTACCTCACAATAGAAAGTGAGACCATTATGTAGAAAGTCCTTGAGGTTCTTCACCTATTGTGAAGTTTACAGCAGCAGATTCCATGCCTCTTCTCTTTTTCCAGCCTCTGCAAAAATGTTGATGATCTCTTCCTTTGCAAGCCATGCATGGGATCTGTGTCCACGTCCAATTTTTCATGATTTCATTCCCTCCATATTTTCAATCTGGATCATCTAAGATAAGGTACCCATTCTTAACAAAACCACATGGTATGAAAACATGTTCAAATATTGCCATTTTGGAAAACAACACATTTTAAAAACAAATGTACATTCACTTCTCTTGCTGCCTGTAGCGAGCTGCGTGGTGTCACACCTGATGGGGATGTATAATCAACTCCTGAGATGGCTAAGGCCTGACCTATGCTATGATCACGCAATGATTATCAGCTGCCTGCATATGCGTGAACCTATGGGCAGTGCCCACCTGGCAGTTCGGGATTGGCGGCCCATGCCTACTTAAGGGCTGGGAGAGGTTTGCCCAAAGAGAGAGGTCAGAGAGAGAGGAAAAAAGGAGAGAGGAGAAGAGAGAGAGAAGTGTAAAAAGTCCTGGAATAAACTGCAGTGAGAAGAGCTCCGGTGGTCGCGTCATTCCTTGCTGGACGAGGTGGGACCTGACAGCTGCCCATGTGTACGATATATGTTTGAAATGTTGTTTGTCTGTTTTATTCATACACCATTAGATTTCTACACAGCTCTTTCTTCTTTGAATCATTTTTGGTGTGAGTGGACAGACTGTCAACTCTCTGTTCCCTTTTTTCTAGAATATATTGTTGTCTTCTGTTTCTGACTATTTTTTTTAAAAGGCAAGGAAAGACAAATTGTTAGCCTGTGAGACTGAAGGCCGAAACCATGCATGAACTTAGTAAATCCTGAGCATGAGCAAGGATGCACATACTCAATGTATATTTTCAAGAAGAGTGAATCAATTAATGAAATTACTATTCAAATTAATAAAATAAAGAACATAGCATTTTTCTTTATTGTCCTAGTAGCACATTACATGAGGGAAAATATTCTTAGAGTGGCTCCATTATGTTTTGCCTCAAAGCTACATAAAATTACAATGCTATTTATATATCTAATCAAAGGAGGAAAGGTGGAATTTTACTACTTCCTAAAAATCTCCTTTTTCTGTTTTCTAGTCAAATAACCCACATGTTTTAATTTTTTTTAATTTTGTGTGGTATTATCATTGTTTTATCACATAATGGGAATACATATTTTCTTTGTTTGATTCTTTCATTTCTATAGAAAACTTTTCCTGGGTCTCAATATTTTGACCCTTCACATGGTTATCAAAATTTGTCTATAGGAAATAACTTATCTCATGATTATCTTTTCAGGAAAATAAAAAGTATGAATTTGTCTATTATCAGCTCTCAAAATTTAATCATGCAACCTGTTCCTCAAGAAAATGCAACATTGGACAAAAGGACTATGCACATGCCTGTTGATTAATGTTATAGTAACAAGTAATGTTCATAATTGTAATAGACCCATGTGTTTTCTTTTGTTACAAAAAAGTAACTACTACTGTAGCTTGGAATCAATACATTTTCAGGTGTGTGTGTGTGTGTGTGTGTGTGTGTGTGTGTGTGTGTTCCAGTTGATCCCTTAGGTAGGATGCAAGCTTAGGTTTCTTACTCACTCATCTTTCCTAAAAACGTGAAGCATTTATATTCCTTTAGGTCTTAATCATGTGATTAAATGACCAATTCCAGTACTTTCTTTGTCTTGTGAATGAGTTACATCTTAAAAAACGAAAGTAATGACACAAATTTTAGTGAGAATGCAATGATGAAACATTCTTTATCTGGCTTTAAACAGCATTGCTTTAAATGCTCATCTTAGTTTTTCATGATGACTAGTCACAAGCAAAATTTAGAACAATCCTTACCAAGGGATGGCTTAAAAACACATATGCAACCAAATCTGACCAGCATGCTCCCTCTCTAGTCCATCTGAATTTATATTCTATGCCTGAGTTTGGAGTGTCACAGACCTCCTTATTCTCCTGCCTCCTCTATCATGCATATTTTCCTCTCTTCTGGAATCTATTCCTAACTTCTCTCTGGTTTAATGCCCCTTACGTGTCTCTGGGATATGTCATATCAAACATAATTTCATTTTTTGTTAATTTTCTCCATAAGGTAATATGTTTCGTAGCACATGTATTTGATATATTTGTTTTTATATACCTGACACCAGTAATTAGGGCTCATATTCATTGGTTTCCCTGATAATGAGTCTAAATTTGAAACTTAGTTGATCAAGAAAATAGAAATCAGCAAATACTAGAAATCCATATCATTGTTTATTTAAGTCTTGATCATTGTATTATTACTAATTGTTTACATGCACTTTTTAGAAAATGTTATAAAATTAATAAAATATAAATTTAAATAATAAACATTTCTTATAATATTAATCCTCTGAGGGGATCAGAATCAGACTACTACATTTAGGCCAAACAACCCTCCCAGTGGTGAAAACTTTGAATGCTAGAGTTGCTGATCACAGGAAGTCTATATCAGTGTTTATCTCTGGCAAGAAGCCAATACCTAATTACAAACATCAGCAGCATGTAGAACTTATTAGCATTCTACTCACCATTACCTAGGTATGAATGAAAAAAAGTGTATTTTTATTTAAACAAATGGGCCTATGCTCATACACTAGCCTTCCATGTATTGGTATATGGGCCATGCCCATCATAGTCTGTTTAAAATCTTTTAAAATCAAAGGCATTTAATATGTGCAAGATGCTATTAAAGAAAATCTCACTTCAAAAGCGAACATAGTATTTGAGTCTGAGAATGTAACTTCAGCCCATTGGAATAATTTCATCTTGAGAGAAAGGAAGCAACTAAGCAGGTCCTGGTATTTTGGGGCACCTAAAATGAAAAACAATCATGTGTCCCTAAGTGTGGTGATGAAAAAAACTGCCAAGTATACCAATATCTCTTTTTTTACATTTTCTTGTCTGGTATCATGGTAACAAACTTTCTCCTATTTTCTTGCTGATAAGTCATGTTGTCCTTTCATACATTATAGAATACAAAAACTGACCATGCAGGCAAACCTTAGAAATGCATCTGGGGAGAAACAAATCATTATTAAATGATTCTTTCCCACGAAATTATAGTTATGGTGAAGACAGCGCAATGGATATCAGCTTAGGCATTGGTGTCTCAGAGTTTCTATGATGAGTAGTGTTATGCTCTGGCATAAGCATCACGTCAACCTTTGCAATGCATTTCAAGAATGGAAAGATGAATCCTGAGTTGTAGAGCTTAAATGACTTATGTACAGCACAGTAGAAACTCTTATACAATGCCTAATAATGTTGTATAATTTTAGGCTTGATGTTGTATGACTGTCGGAAATAACATATGTCCAAAATATCCCAATAATTGGTTTTCACGGTGTAATGAGTCACCCCATTCATATTATTTACTTAAATGAATACCTTAAATAGTAGATGATGTAACTTGAAAAATTTTTAAAGTACCAAAAATATTAAATTATTTGCCTAAAACAAATTTGAGTTCCAAAGTGTGTATCAATTCAAAGTCCATGCTACATTAATAGTTTATTTGAATTTTAAATTAGACATAGATGCTTGGATAATCTACCAATTACTGTAGATGTATTTATTTAAAGACTGCATAGATGATGCAATTCTTTCATATGCATGATTTAGCCCACGGCAATTTGATAACAGCAAACTGCAGAGTAATGTTATCTTCCAAAATACATTAATTTTTGTTAAATTCTAAAATAATAATTATTATTTTAATGGCTATCATAAAGGGAACGATAATAGACTAGTAATTATTCCACTTGAATTGTCAAGAATCATAGGATAGTAATAAAGATTTTTGTTTGTTTGTTTGTTTTGTTTTTTGAGACAGGTTTTGTCTGTGTAACTTTGGAGCCTGTCTGTGCACTTGCTGAGTAGACCAGTCTGGCCTCCAACTCACAGAAGTCCACCTGCCTCTCCCTCCCAAGTGCATGATCCACCAATGCCAGGCAAATTTTTTTTGAGGTACTTAGTGTTCAAATGTGAGACGAGAGGTGTCCATATAGAACCATAACAGTTTTAAAAGAATAAAAGCTAAAAATTCTAGCTAGCAAAATTACACCGAAGATAATAAAGTTGAGTCTAGTTTGAGCTGTTATGCATTATTATAGCTGAGGAAATAACAAATGACAATGTTTAACACATAATATCATTTTTAGAGCAGAGACATGGAGAAAAGTATGCAGAAGGATTCCTGACTTTGTTTTTTTTTTTTAAACTTTTTACAGATTTGCATTAAGGCTGGCTGGTTATTTAACAGTTCTGTGTGGCTGAGTGTTATAACTCATGTCACTGAGATTACACAAGGAAGCAAGACCAGTGTGACAAGTATGACAGAATCACAAGACAGCTGGATAATTACTGCTCATGAAAAGCCTTCAGCAACATGTGCGATAGTGCAAGAGAAATTGCCTTCACCACTCCAAGGTGTGAGTGCTAAGTGATAAACACCAAACTCAAAAAAAAAAAGGCACCTAGAATAACACAACCTAAACTCCTACTATAATAAATAAATTGGTTTTTGGAAGAAATCCAAGGTACTATCACAAATACATCCATTTGGCATACAGAAAGGAATGGTAAAAAGTAAATAAACAAATGCAAATGATTGAGCTCATGACTACTAGAAGGTAGCAACTGAAATCAATCTCGACTTGTTCCAAGTTTAAAAAAAAAAGCTGAAAAAGTATATATATTTAAGGCCAATGAGATGGATTAACATTTGCTGCCTTGCTTGACAACCATCAATTAGATTAGATTTCCAAGTCCCATATGTTGGAAGGAGACAATTTCCACGAGTTGTCCTCTGATCTTCAAAGTGGGATAGCATAATGCAAACATTCATGAGAACATGAATTCATGAACACATGCATGGATGTTAAACACACAAACTCAGAAAGAAGAAAGAACATGTATAGATTTTCATTCTATCTCTTCATTTGGCAACACTTATTTTGGGAAAAACAATGCCAACATTTATTCAGTAGTGCTTTTAGGGTGAGACAAGAATTTGTTTAAATAATGTTTACTTTACTAGCCTAACATTTCTTAGAACCTTTGTTTGATCCATAGAGCTATAAAAGAAGTAGCAATAATAAATTTTAGTGATAGTAATGATTAAATCATTTAAGATATCATTTACTATACTTTAAGTAATAGATTCAAAGGTTATGAAATATGACATGTAAAATTTTTGTGAGAACAAGAAAAATAAGTTGATACTATTTTGACATAATTTAATAAAATAAGCAACTTCTGAAATCTTAGGGAAAGAAAAGGTGGGCATACGCAATTAAAACAAAAGAAAAAATGAGGGAAGCAATATATTAAAGTTAGTGAGATAGTTCAGGTGAGAGTTCACCTGACAAAAGTGCTTTCAATGGGAGTTAGGTGCCCTGAGCTCAACACCTCTAGTGGAGGTGATGGCATACTGTCCTCCTGGTGGTGTCTTACATCAAAATTAGAAGCTGAAGTAAAAAAACAATGTGCAAGATCTTAGACGGGCTAGCCTTGAATATATAGTGTGGCAAGAGAGAGAAGAGAAGAGAAACTGGGTGTGTCATATGATC
This sequence comes from Microtus pennsylvanicus, assembly GCF_037038515.1. Lineage (NCBI taxonomy): Eukaryota > Metazoa > Chordata > Mammalia > Rodentia > Cricetidae > Microtus > Microtus pennsylvanicus. The sequence goes on along the minus strand of NC_134588.1, from coordinate 40,463,842 downwards.
ACACACGCACACACACATCACACACCAAAATTAATTTATAAAAATTATAAAATCAGGAAAGACAGTATATTTCTTAGGGAAAATACGTTTCAGAAAAATGCAGCAATTAATAACTTATAGTTATTAATAATCTTATAACTTTTTCTTATTTTCATTTTTATTTTATTGATATTTTTAGGGTTTTAAAGTTGTATTTATTTACTCATTTCTTTCTTTTTTGATATTTTATTCTTATATACAAAGCATTCTAACCTTTTCACCTTCCACCACCTCTTAACTCTCTCTTACTCCAGCAAGTTTTCCTTCCTCCTTAAATTATCTTTCTAACATTCATATCTTTTGTTTTGTTTTAAGTCCCATTTTATTTAACCATGGCCATCAGGGTGGTCATTGGTTTACAAGTATGATTTGGAGCTTTGTGGGCTCAACAAATGGGAATAGTACTGAAAACAATGATTCCCTCTTTCTTAGGATATAGAAAAATCAAAAAGTTGACATGAGAGGGTTAGAACGACATGATTCCATGCCATTCCTTAACTAGTTACTGAAATGATCACCCTTACATTCATTTAGTGTGGAATACTCAGCTCCTGAGAGTTCCTAACTACCACTACCACAACTATGCCATCCCCAGATACGACATTCCACATCTCCTTCCCATATCTTTTTCCTTTCTATTTGCTCCCTTTACAATAATGTATCATATCAGGATTTGCCACAGTGTGGGCCGAGACCCCCTTGGGTTTTATAACAGTCGGAATATTACAGTTATGAAGTAGTAACAAAATAATTTTAAGGTTTGTAGTCACCACAACATGAGGAACTGTTTTAAAATATTTCAAAAGTAGAAGATTGAGAATCATTGGCTTAGAGGGAATAATATATATATCTTGTTTCACTGAGTACTCAACTATCATTTAATCTTAGCATCTTATGCAACTGTCAGTCTCTGGATTTACAACCATTCACAGCTGAAAGAGGCTTCTTTGATTAAGACTGAGAGTAAAATTAGTCTACACAAACATCTCTGAACATGGCAAACAATGAGGGCTGATGAGAAGCCAAGGACAATGGCACGGAGTTTTGATCCTACGTAATGTGCTGGCTTTGTGGGAGCCTAGCCAGTTTGGATGTTCACCTTCCTAGATATGGAGAGAGGGGGGAGGACCTAGGACTTACCACAGGGCAGGAAACCCTGACTGCTCTTTGGACTGGAGAGGGAGGGGGAGAGGAGTGGGGGGAGGTGGAGAAGGGTGGGAGGAGGGGGAGAAGAATGGGAGGAGGGGGAGGGAAATGGGAGGCTGGGAGGAGGTGGAAACTTGTTTTTTTTTTTTCTTTTCTCAATAAAAAAAAAGAAGAAAATAATAAAATTAGTAAATAAGAAAAAAAAAAACATAAGCATTCTGAAGGCCATTTTTAATTATGTCATCTTAATTAAACAACATAAATAAGTCCCAAGCTACAACTTATAAACTTCCATAGCTGTGTATTTAATGGGCTACCCCTTGAGGAATCAATCTCAGACCCAATTTTAACGTGATCCCCTCTAATAGGCCAGTGTTGCAAAAGTGGGCATACCTTGTCTGGCATTCTGGTATTCATATGAACGGGGTTCATAGCTGGGTAACAATATTGGTGCCTCTCTTTCCTGACACCCTGCACTGCATGGTCTAATAGTATGAAAGATTGCCTGCAGGGAAGAGTTCTCTAGCTCTGTCACACTGGAAATTCTAACCTTCTGCAGAAGCTGCTACATACAAATTTTAAAGGAATGAACTTATTGCAATATGTGCAAACTTCAGGATAATTGCTTCAAATTATATAGTAAATAATATTCTACCAGTCTCAGTATTAATAATCTATTTGTTTCTGTCTCTTTGTCTTCATCTCTACTCCTTCTTTGTTTATTTCACCTACTTAAATGACATTAAATAGAAATATACCCACAAGGAACACAATAAATATTTGACAAAGTAAGTTTAGGATTCTGTGGATTTCAACTAAAAGAAATGTTTCATAATTGCATGTTTCAACATGCAATGTTCCATAATACTAATAACATGAGGCATTTGGGGAGGAAATAAAGACATAAGGCACCATGTCTTTGTATAAAATCAAAGGAAGTCAGTATTTCTTCCAGTGCATCACTATTTTTTGAAGTGTGTGTCTTTATTTAAAAAAAAATCAGTGAATTCATTTTTTTGTCCACCAATACATGGAGAGCACAGCAATGGGAGTTAAATATGCATGGTGTGTTTCCACACCTTCACAGACAGGATAAATGGAAGCACAGGCATATTCAGAATTTAACCTGATCAAATACGCAGTTCACTGCTGAGCTGCTCATATTTAATAGAATGTAAATTCAGAGCAAAAATTAAAGATGTTTAATATGTTTGCTACAGAAGCTCAGTTAAACTTCATTCCTTTGGGAATTTATACTCTTTTTGTACCTGTAACACTTAAAAGTCTGATACAGAAAATTGTAATAATATACTGAAAATCAAAACT